>NC_087544.1:177393-447916 GCF_963921805.1 Phalacrocorax carbo | reverse complement strand
ACCCAACCCCTCCCCTTGCCCCGCCCCCTGTGCCCACTCGCCCCGCCCCGTAGCACGCCCCCAACCCCAGCGCCGCGCCACGCCCCCTCCCGCCTAGCCACGCCCTCCCTCCGCCCCGCAGCGCCTATCCCCGCGCCCCGCCCGGCGCGGCCCCGCCCCCGGCCCCGCCCCGCAGCGCCTGGCCCCGCCCCCCGGCGCCATGGCGGTGTCGGAGCCCGCGGGCGGCTCGTCCTGGGTCGGGGCCGCGCCGGGTCGCGCCGGGCCGGGGCCGGGGCCGGGATCGGGCCCTGGGCCGGGGTCGGCAGCGGGGGGGGGCCCGACCCCCGCCGCCGGCCCCGGGCCGTGCTGGGCCGCCGTGCTGGCCTGCCTCAGCCTGGCCTGCTCCTACGTGGGCAGCCTCTACGTGTGGGGCAGCCCCCTGCCGCGGTACGGGGGGGCTGGGGGGCCTGCAGGGGGGGCTGGGGGATACTGGGAGGTCTGGGGGGAACCTACGGGGGGCCTACGAGAGGGCTGGGGGGCACTGGGAGGTCTGGGGGGTGCCTACGGGGGGACTGGGGGGGGTCCTGGGGGGCACTGGGGGGTCTGAGGGGGTGCCTACGGGGGGGTCTGGGGGGGTCTCGAGAGTAATGGGGGGTCTGGAGAGTACTGGGGGGTCGGGAGGCACCCACGTGGGGTTGGGGGGGGTCTGTAGGGTACGTGGGGGACATCTGGGGGTCCTGGGGGGAGTCTGTGGGGGACGTCTGGGGGTCTGGGTGGGGTCTATAGGGTACGTGGGGGATATCTGGGGGTCTGTGGGGTGTCTGTAGGGTATGTGGGGGAGGTCTGGGGGTCTTGGGGGGGTTTATGGGTACCTGGAAGGGGGGTGGGGTGCACTTGAGGGTATTGGGGAGGGGGTTTTCAGCATGTTGGGGTGGGTTGTGGGGTCCAGGGGGAGCCCCCTCTGTGTGGGGGGGGGGGGGGGGGGGCGCGCCCCCCCACTGACCCCCCGCCCCGGCCGCAGGGACCACCCGTCTGTCATCAAGCGCCGCTTCACCAGCGTCCTGGTGGTCTCGGGGCTCTCCCCGGCCTTCGTCTGGCTCTGGAAGGAGCTGACGGGCATCAAGGTGAGGGTGGGGGGACCTTAATTTGGGGGGGGGGGGACACATGGGCCCCCCCCCAGGCAGTGCTGACACCCCCTGCCCCCTTTTTATCTCCCCACAGCCGGACACCCCGTTGCCGGCGCTGCTGGGGCTGCGGCTGGAGGGGCTGGTGCCGGCCACGCTCCTGCCGCTGCTGCTCACCATGGTAGGTGTGGGGCTGGGTGGGGGGGGCACGACCCCCCCCCCGAGCCCCCTTTGACCCCCCCATGTCCCCCCCAGATCCTGTTTTTGGGGCCCCTCATCCAGCTCTCCATGGACTGTCCCTGGCGTTGGCTCGACGGCGTCCGGGTGGCGTTTGGTAAAAGGGGGGGGGGGCCACAAATTGGGGCGGGGGTCCAGGGGCTGGTGGGTGAGGGGGTCCCACGTGGGGGGGGGGGATAATAGGGTGGGGGGGCTTTGTGGGGGGGGGGGAGCGGTGGGTTTGGGGGGGCTGGATTAGGGGGATGCGGTCAGTTTTGGGGATGCGAGCGGGTTTAACGGGGTGTGAGGAGTTTTGGGGGGGGGGGCCACAAATTGGGGTGGGGGTCCAGGGGCTGGTGGGTGAGGGGGTCCCACGTGTGGGGGGGGGGGATAATAGGGTGGGGGGGCTTTGTGGGGAGGGGGGAGCGGTGGGTTTGGGGGGGCTGGATTAGGGGGATGCAGTCGGTTTTGGGGACACGAGCGGGTTTAATGGGGCGTGAGGAGTTTTGGGGGGGGGCCACAAATTGGGGCGGGGGTCCAGGGGCTGGTGTGTGTGGGGGGATAATAGGGTGGGGGCGCTTTGGGGGGGGGGGGGGAGCGGTGGGTTTGGGGGGGCTGGATTAGGGGGATGCGGTCGGTTTTGGGGACGCGAGTGGGTTTAATGGGGCGTGAGGAGTTCTGGGGGGGGGGGCCACAAATTGGGGCGGGGGTCCAGGGGCTGGTGGGTGAGGGGGTCCCACGTGGGGGGGGGGATAATAGGGAGGGGGGGCTTTGTGGGGGGGGGGGAGCGGTGGGTTTGGGGGGGCTGGATTAGGGGGATGCGGTCGGTTTTGGGGACGCGAGCGGGTTTAACGGGGTGTGAGGAGTTTTGGGGGGGGGGCCACAAATTGGGGTGGGGGTCCAGGGGCTGGTGGGTGAGGGGGTCCCACGTGGGGGGGGGGATAATAGGGAGGGGGGGCTTTGTGGGGGGGGGGGAGCAGTGGGTTTGGGGGGGCTGGATTAGGGGGATGTGGTCAGTTTTGGGGACACGAGCGGGTTTAACGGGGTGTGAGGAGTTTTGGGGGGGGGGCCACAAATTGGGGTGGGGGTCCAGGGGCTGGTGGGTGAGGGGGGTCCCACGTGTGTGGGGGGGGATAATAGGGTGGGGGGGCTTTGTGGGGGGGGGGAGCAGTGGGTTTGGGGGGGCTGGATTAGGGGGATGTGGTCGGTTTTGGGGACGCGAGCGGGTTTAACGGGGTGTGAGGAGTTCTGGGGGGGGGGCCACAAATTGGGGCGGGGGTCCAGGGGCTGGTGGGTGAGGGGGTCCCACGTGTGTGGGGGGGGATAATAGGGAGGGGGGGCTTTGTGGGGGGGGGGAGCGGTGGGTTTGGGGGGGCTGGATTAGGGGGATGTGGTCGGTTTTGGGGACGCGAGCGGGTTTAACGGGGTGTGAGGAGTTCTGGGGGGGGGGGCCACAAATTGGGGTGGGGGTCCAGGGGCTGGTGGGTGAGGGGGGTCCCACGTGTGTGGGGGGGGATAATAGGGTGGGGGGGCTTTGTGGGGGGGGGAGCAGTGGGTTTGGGGGGGCTGGATTAGGGGGATGTGGTCAGTTTTGGGGACACGAGCGGGTTTAATGGGGCGTGAGGAGTTTGGGGGGGGGGGGCCACAAATTGGGGTGGGGGTCCAGGGGCTGGTGGGTGAGGGGGTCCCACGTGTGTGGGGGGGGATAATAGGGTGGGGGGGCTTTGTGGGGGGGGGGAGCAGTGGGTTTGGGGGGGCTGGATTAGGGGGATGTGGTCGGTTTTGGGGACACGAGCGGGTTTAATGGGGCGTGAGGAGTTTGGGGGGGGGGCCACAAATTGGGGTGGGGGTCCAGGGGCTGGTGGGTGAGGGGGTCCCACGTGTGTGGGGGGGGATAATAGGGTGGGGGGGCTTTGTGGGGGGGGGGGGAGCGGTGGGTTTGGGGGGGCTGGATTAGGGGGATGCGGTCGGTTTTGGGGACGCGAGCGGGTTTAATGGGGCGTGAGGAGTTTTTGGGGGGGGGCCACAAATTGGGGCGGGGGTCCAGGGGCTGGTGGGTGAGGGGGTCCCACGTGTGTGGGGGGGGATAATAGGGTGGGGGGGCTTTGTGGGGGGGGGAGCAGTGGGTTTGGGGGGGCTGGATTAGGGGGATGTGGTCGGTTTTGGGGACACGAGCGGGTTTAATGGGGCGTGAGGAGTTTTGGGGGGGGGGCCATAAATTGGGGTGGGGGTCCAGGGGCTGGTGTGTGTGGGGGGATAATAGGGTGGGGGCGCTTTGTGGGGGGGGGGAGCAGTGGGTTTGGGGGGGCTGGATTAGGGGGATGCGGTCGGTTTTGGGGACGCGAGCGGGTTTAATGGGGCGTGAGGAGTTTTGGGGGGGGGGCCACAAATTGGGGTGGGGGTCCAGGGGCTGGTGGGTGAGGGGGTCCCACGTGTGTGTGGGGGGATAATAGGGTGGGGGGGCTTTGTGGGGGGGGGGGAGCGGTGGGTTTGGGGGGGCTGGATTAGGGGGATGCGGTCGGTTTTGGGGACGCGAGCGGGTTTAATGGGGCGTGAGGAGTTTTGGGGGGGGGGCCACAAATTGGGGTGGGGGTCCAGGGGCTGGTGGGTGAGGGGGTCCCACGTGTGTGTGTGGGGATAATAGGGTGGGGGGGCTTTGTGGGGGGGGGGGAGCGGTGGGTTTGGGGGGGCTGGATTAGGGGGATGCGGTCGGTTTTGGGGACGCGAGCGGGTTTAATGGGGCGTGAGGAGTTTTGGGGGGGGGGCCACAAATTGGGGTGGGGGTCCAGGGGCTGGTGGGTGAGGGGGTCCCACGTGTGTGTGTGGGGATAATAGGGTGGGGGGGCTTTGTGGGGGGGGGGGAGCGGTGGGTTTGGGGGGGCTGGATTAGGGGGATGCGGTCGGTTTTGGGGACGCGAGCGGGTTTAACGGGGCGTGAGGAGCTGTAGGTGGGGGGGGGGGGGGGAGCCCCGAGCGGGGTGGCGAGTTTCGGGGTGCAGACCCCCGCCCCCCCCCCCAATTGCCCCCCGCAGACCCCCGTTTCTGGGCGCTGTGCTGGGGCGACGTGCGCTGGCTGCGGAACCAGGTGGTGGCTCCGCTGACGGAGGAGCTGGTTTTCCGCGCCTGCATGTTGCCCATGTTGGTGCCCTGCACCGGCCCCGGCCCCGCCGTCCTCGCCTGCCCCCTCTTCTTCGGCGTCGGTGAGTGGGGGGGGGGACCCCCGACCCCCACCGGACCCCCCTCGGGGGTTCCCCCCCAACCCCACCCCCCCCTTTCTTCCTCCCCCCCCAGCCCATTTCCACCACGTTATCGAGCAGCTCCGGTTCCGGCAGGGCTCCGTCGGCAGCATCTTCATGTCGGCGGGTACCGGGGGGGCGGGTCTGGGGGTGCTGGGAGGGGGTCTCGGGGTGCTGGGAGGGGGTCTGGGGTTGCTGGGGGGGGTCTGGGAGGGTGCTGGGGGGTGCTGGGAGGGGGTCTGGGGGTGCTGGGAGGGGGTCTGGGGGTGCTGGGGGGCGTCTCGGGGTGCTGGGGGGGTCTGGGGGGGAGTCTTGGGGTGCTGGGGAGGGTCTGGGGGGGAGTCTGAGGGTACTGGGGGGTGCTGGGGGGGTCTGGGAGGGTGCTGGGAGGGGGTCTCGGGGTGCTGGGAGGGGGTCTGGGGGTGCTGGGGGGCGTCTCGGGGTGCTGGGGGGGGTCTGGGGGGGAGTCTTGGGGTGCTGGGGTGGGTCTGGGGGGAGTCTGGGGGTGCTGGGGGGAGTCTGGAAGGGGGTCTGGGGGTACTGGGGGGAGTCTGGGGGTGCTGGGGGGGTCTCGGGGTGCTGGGAGGGGGTCTTGGGGTGCTGGGGGGGTGCTGGGAGGGAGTCTGGGGGTGCTGGGAGGGGGTCTCGGGGTGCTGAGAGGGGTTCTTGGGGTGCTGGGAGGGGGTCTGGGGATGCTGGGGGGCGTCTTGGGGTGCTGGGGGGGTTATGGGAGGGTCTTGGGGTGCTGAGGGGGGAATTTGGGGTGTCGGGGGGATTTCGGGTTCTCAGAGGCAATTTGGGGAGTCGGGGGGAATTTGGGGTGTCGGGGGGGGGGGGGTGCTGCGGGGAGCCCTGTGGGGAGCCCGGGGTGGGGGGGGAGGGGAGGGGGTACGGCACTGGGTGGGGGGTGGGGGGACACACACAGGATTTGGGGGTGCTCAGCCCCCCTTCCCCTCCCCCCCCCCCCCCGCAGCTTTCCAGTTCTCCTACACGGCCGTCTTCGGCGCCTACACGGCCTTCATCTTCCTCAGGACAGGTGGGGGGCGGCGGGGCGGGGCTGGGCGGGGCAGGGCGGGGCTGGGCGGGGCTGACCCCGCCCTGTCCGTCCGTCTGTCCCTCCCGCAGGCCACCTGGCGGGCCCCGTGCTCTGTCACTCCTTCTGCAACTCGATGGGGTTCCCGGCGGTGGGGGCGGCGCTGGAGCACCCCCGGCGCCGGGCCTTGCTCCCCTGTTACCTCCTGGGGGTCTTCCTCTTCCTCCTCCTCCTGCACCCCCTCACCGAACCCGCCTTCTTCGGGGGGGCCCCGGCCTGCGCCCCCCGCCCGGGGGCTGCCCCCGCCTGCTCCTGACCCGGGCGGGGGGCGCCCGCCCCGGCCCCCCACCCCCCCCCCGGACCCCCCCAGACCCCGTTTTTATAGGTGCCGCCGCCCAGAGCTCTATTTTTGTGATTAAAGTGCTTCAAAACCGTGGTGGGGCTGGACTGGGAGGGACTGGGGGGGTCTGGGGGGGACTGGGAGAGTTGGGAGGGGACTGGGGGGGATTGGGAGGGACTGGGAGAGTTGGAAGGGGACTGGGGGGGGACTGGGAGAGTTGGGAGGGGACTGGAATGGAACTGGGAGGGACTGGGGGGGACTGGGAGAGTTGGAATGGGACTGGGAGGGGACTGGAATGGAACTGGGAGAGTTGGAATGGGACT
This sequence comes from Phalacrocorax carbo, assembly GCF_963921805.1. Lineage (NCBI taxonomy): Eukaryota > Metazoa > Chordata > Aves > Suliformes > Phalacrocoracidae > Phalacrocorax > Phalacrocorax carbo. The sequence continues at coordinate 441,665 of NC_087544.1, read as the reverse complement.
GGGAGGGGACTGGGAAAGCTGGAATGAGACTGGGAGGGACTGGAATGGGACTGGGAGGGGACTGGGGGGACTGGAATGGGACTGGGAGAGTTGGAATGGGACTGGGAGGGACTGGAATGGAACTGGGAGGGGACTGGGAGAGCTGGAATGAGACTGGGAGAGTTGGGAGGGGACTGGGAGGGACTGGAATGGAACTGGGAGGGACTGGAATGGAACTGGGAGGGAACTGGGAGAGCTGGAATGAGACTGGGAGGGACTGGAATGGGACTGGGAGAGTTGGAATGGAACTGGGAGGGGACTGGGAGAGCTGGAATGAGACTGGGAGAGTTGGGAGGGGACTGGGTGGGAGTGGGACTCGGTGGGCGGGACTGGGCTGAACTGGGAGTTGGCCCTGCTTAGACTGGGATGGGCCTGGGCCAGACTGGGCGGGGTGGGGCGGGATCAGCTGGGGGATGGGGGCGACTGGGACTGGGTTCGGGGGGACTGGACTGAACTGGGATTCGGGGTGGGGGTGGGGCGCCACCGCGCATGCGCTGTCCCAGAACACGCGCGCCAATCGGGCGTGGGCGTGGCCTCACGCCCCGCCCACCCCCCACCAGCAACCAATCCACCGCCCCTTTCCAGCCGCCCTTTATTCCCACGCAGCCCCCCACGTGACCGCCGTACACCCGCTCCGCCCCTCCCCGCCGCAGGGCCCCGCCCTCAGCCCCAGGCTCCGCCCCCCCTCCCTCCCCGGCGCTCCCGGGTCCTGCCGCCCGCCGGTCCCGCCGCTCTCCCCCACCCCCTTCCCGGTTCTAGGGCGGGTTATCGCGATCGTGGTCGGCGTGGGCGCCGCCGCGGGTGGGCGGCCCGTGGCTGTGGGCCTTGCGGATGTGCCGGTAGAGGTCCCCGGACTGGGTGTAGCTCCGCAAACAATGGCGGCACTCGTAGGGACGCTCCCGCGTGTGGACGGTGGCGTGACGGCGCAGGGTGTACGAACACGAGAAGGTTTTGCCGCACGTCGGGCAGGTCGGCGCCTCTTCGGCGAAGAGCCCGAACCCTCCGCGCCCCTCCAGCGGCGGCAGGAACAGCGGCTCCCGCAACGCCGGCAACCCGAAGGCCAGCGGTTCCCCCGACGCCTCCCCGAAGGCTGTGGGTCGCGGGGGGCGGGAAGGCCCCGGGAAGAGGCCGGCGGGCCGGCGGGCGCTCGCTTCGGGCTCGTCGTCGGAGATGACGATGGCCTCCACCTTGACGGCGGCGGGGAGAAGCCCCCCGGGGGCGGCGGGCGGCCAGGGCCCAGCGCAGAGCCCCCCCGGCGCGGGGAGCTCCCCTCCGGGGAAGGCGGCGCGGGGGGCTGCCTCCGTCGAGCTGCTGGGGCTGGGGAGGGGGAGCTCCGGGGGGCCGGCGCGGGACCAGTCGCCCTCCATTCCGGGCTGGGTGGTGTCGGCAACGTCCACGCACGGCGCCGGCGGCTCGGTGGGGAGCACGCCCTGCTCCTCGCCGCCCCCAACTTGGGGAGCCGGGCCGGGGAGAGCCAAGAGGGGAGCCCCGGGGCTTGGCGGGTGCTGCTGGGGGGCGATGGGGGGTAGCGAGGGGCTGCCGCCGGCGGCGTCTTCCTCCTCCTCCTCCCGCTTGGTGCTGTCAGCCTCAGCCGGCACCCGCGCCTGCAGCTTCTTCTTGCAGAGCTTGACGACGTCGTTCATGTGGAGGTAACTGGCGGCCGCCAGCACGTCTTCCAGCGGCGTGGCGGCCAGCGCCAGCCTCCCCTCGTACATGAACTCCAGCAGCAGCCCGAAGGCGGGCGGCGTGACGATCTCGCTGTTCAGGCAAACCAAATCGCCCTTGTCCAACCGCTCGGCGTAACACATGTGGAAGAAAGCGCTGCAGGCGGCCAGGACGGCGCGGTGGGCCGGGAACGGGGCGCTGCCCACCAGCACCGTGCAGTCGCAGAGGAAGCCTTGGGCCCGTTGCTCCCGCAGCCCCCGCAGCAGCTGCCGGCTGTGCTCGGGGAACTCCATCGCGGCAGGGGGGGGCGGGGGGCGGGGTGGGGGGGCTGCTGGGCTGCGGGGGGACACGAAACGCAGGGTCGGATGGGCCTGGCTGGCGACGGGGACCGGGGCCTGCTCAGCCCCGTTAAGCTCTGCTCAGCCCCGTTACGCCCGGCTCAGGCCTGCTAAAATTCATCAGCCCCGTTAACCCCTGCTCAGCCCCGTTAAACTCTGCTCAGCCCTGTTACACCCCGCTCAGCTGCTCTAAACTCCGCTCAGCCCTGTTACGCCCAGCTCAGCCCCGTTACGCCCAGCTCAGCCCCGCTGAGATCCGCCAAGCCCTGCTCAGCCCCGTTACGCCCGGCTCAGGCCTGCTAAAATTCATCAGCCCCGTTAACCCCTGCTCAGCCCCGTTAAACTCTGCTCAGCCCTGTTACACCCCGCTCAGCTGCTCTAAACTCCGCTCAGCCCTGTTACGCCCAGCTCAGCCCCGCTGAGATCCGCCAAGCCCTGCTCAGCCCCGTTACGCCCCGTTAAGACCCGCTCAGCCCCGTTAGGACCTGTTAAGACTCGCTCAGCCCCGTTAGAACCTGTTAAGACCCGCCCAGCCCTGCTCAGCACCATTAAATCCCGCTCAACCCCTTTAAGCCCCGCTCAGCCCCTCTTCAACCCCGCTAAATCCCACCTTAGGCCCGGCCTAAGCCCGGCCCGGTTCCGCGTTCCCCCGTCCCAACTCACCACAAAGCAGCGGCCTAACTACGCCCCGCCCCTCCCCGCGCTAATTGGCAGCCCGGCCGGCCGGTCTCTTGCAATCCCATTGGCCCGAACGCCTGCCGCTCAAAACGGGGTGGGGGCGACTCCGGTGGGAGGAGCGTGCTGATTGGTCCCGCTCATGGCGGCGGGCTGCTGATTGGCGCCTGCTGACGCCTTCCCCGGAAGAGGCGGGCCGCGGTTGCCATGGCCGTGGTTGCCATGACGGCGGGGGGAGGGGCGTTGCCGGGGAAGCCCTCAGCGGGGGACGGGACCCCGGGCCGAGGAAAGAGCTCTGATTGGCCGCTCGCATGTGTCACTCAGCATCTCCGCGGCACCGCGTCTGCCCTTCCCCCTCTACGCGGTGCGTCCCCGCTTCTTCCCTACCTCGTGCTCTGATTGGCGCGAGATCTTATCGCTCATTCCCCGCCCGCAAATCACAGGACGGAAGGGGCGGGCTTACGGTCTCCCCGGCAACCGGCCCCCAAGCTCCGCCCCGCTGTGGAAGGGGTGCGGCCATGGGGGAGGCGTGGCTCCCCGCAGCCAATGAGACGCGGCGGCGTGGGGCTCAGGGGGCGGGGTGAAGGGTCAGGCCCGATCCAAGATGGCGGCGGCGCCGGGGAGGTGAGCGTGCGGCGGGTGGGGGATCCGGCCACCGGGGACCCCCCCGCCCCCACCCCGGGACCCCCCCACCCCCCCAGGAACACCCCCCCATTTCCATGGCCCCCACTCCGTCCCGGGAACCCCCCCCCCCACCCAGCGGGACCCCCCCAAGGCCCCAGGCCCGACCCGCGGCCGGGCCCCGCCGCCCGGTGTGTGTCTCCCCCCACCACCCCCGGTTGTCCCCGGTGCCCCCCCCCCCCATATTTTCTCCTCTCCACCCCCTTCCCCGCCGTGGCGGAGGCGGAGCCGCGGCCCTGCCCTTCTCCCCGACCCACCCCCCCGCTTCCCGCCCCCCACCCCCCACTTTTCCCGCAGGCGGCGGCCGGCGGCGCTGCTCTGGGCCGCCCTTTGCCTCGGGGCCGCCCTCGCCGTGGACCGGAGCAACTTCAAAACGTGCGAACAAAGCGGTTTTTGCAGGTGGGTAACGGGGAAAAGGGGTGTCTCTTGGAGGGGGGGGGGGGTCGCAGGGCCTTGGGGGGTCGTGCTCAGGCTTCTCTTCCCACCCACCCCCCCCTAAAACCTCCACCGCAGGCGCCAGCGCGGGCTCCAGCCCGGCCGCTCGCCGTACCGAGCCCTCCTGGAATCGCTGCAGCTCGGGCCCGACGCCGCCACGTTACACCTCGTCAACGAAGCCACCAAGGTCGGTGCGGGAGCCGGGGAAGGGGGGGCAGGACACACCCCGGTATCGTCCCTCTGCTGCCGCGTCCGTGCGTCCGTCCGACGCCGCGTTTCTCCCCTCTCTCCAGGTCCCGCTGCTGCTGGAGGTTTGGGGACTGCAGGGAAACACGACCCGCATCCGCATCAAGGAGCTGAACCCGCTGCGGCCGCGCTTCGAGGTGCCAGACGTGCTGGTGGCGGAGCCGCCGACGGAGCGGTGAGCGCTGGGAGGGGAACACAGAGGGGGTTGGGGGGGGGGTGTGGGGGGGAAACGCAGCCCCCTTCCTCACCACGGCCCTTCCCGGCAGGCTGGAGGTGACGGGGAGGGACGAGGGGAGCCTGGAGCTGTCGCTGGGCCCCACGGGCCATCGGCTGCTGGTGACGGAGAAGCCGTTCCGCATGGATCTGCTGCAGGGCCGGGAGCTGCTCTGCAGCATCAACGCTCGCGGCCTCCTCTTCTTCGAGCACCTCCGACGACGCCGGGACTCGTGAGTACGGCCGGGGGGGGCGGCTCTGCGGGCGGGCGGGAGGGACGGGCTCCCTTCCCCCCACCCCCATCCCCCTCCAAATTCCCCACCCCAGAGCACCCAGGAAACCCCCGCCCTGGGGAGCGCAGGGTGGTCCCTGCTCCCCACCGGAGAAGGTAAACCTTAGGGAAGGGTTGGGGGAACGGCAGCGCTCCGAGGGTGTGGTGTGTGTGTCCCCCCCCCCAAAAAAAGGGAGGGTAGCCCATGGGGAAGGAGGAGGAGGTGGAGGGGCGGGGGGAGCTGGGGGCTGGGCCGCGTCCGTCTGTCCGTCCAGCGGCTCCTCGCACTGACTCTCGCTGTGTTTCTGTTTCTGGCTGCGCTTCCCCCCCTGCCCGCGCCCCAGTTTCTCGGATAAAGTTAGTAGCTCGGTCGGTAGCTTGTGGGATAAGATCAAGACCCTTTTCCATAGGTAAACTTGTGGCTTCTGCTGCTGTTTCTGCTGCCCCCCCCCCCCCCCCGACCCCCCACCCCTTCCCGCAACCCCCCCCCGGGCCCCCAGCGGGAGCCCCGGCCAGGGGCAGCGTCCCCCCACAGCCCCCCGGGCCAGGCAGGCCCCGGCAGGAGGGAGGAAGAGGGGGGCAGGAGCAGCTGGGCCCGTCCCCCCAGAAGCGAGGAGCCGCCCCCCCCCCCCCCCAGTAATCTGGGGGGGTGGGAGTGTTGTTTGGGGGTGCTGTCCCCCATCTCGGGGTCCTGAGTGCCTTCCAGGGTGTTCTGTGTCCATATCCCCCCCCTCCCTCTATCTGCGCCCTCCCTGCGGACCTGCTGCCTGTGTGATTCCTCCCTGCGGCGACCGGGGTGTCCCCGCGCCCCATAACCACCCCCCACCCCACAGGGAGACCCCCGGGGAGCCCGCGGCGGAGGAGGGGGCGGCCGCCGAAGGTGGGGAGGGACCCGCTGCCGCCGCCACGGAGGACGCCGGCGACCGCAGCGAGAAGGTATTAACGTGGAGGAGGGGGGGCGAGGTGCTGGGTGGGGGCAGCAGGAAGATGGGGGGGCCCCAGTTTCTTTTTTGGGTGGGGGGGAGCCCCCATCCCTAACGGCACCTGGTTCCGTAGCCCACGGAGGCCACGGCCGAGGCCGCGGAGGAGCCGGGCTCGTGGGAGGAGACGTTCAAGACGCACACGGACAGTAAACCCAACGGTGAGCCCCGTCCTGGGGGGGTTAAATGGGGGGGGAGGGGCTCAAATGTGGTCTGGGGGCTCCCGGTTTCACCCCGTCCCGCCGCAGGACCCGCCTCAGTGGGGTTGGACTTTTCCCTGCCCGGTTTCGAACACGTCTACGGCATCCCCGAGCACGCCGAGAGCCTGCGGCTCCGCACCACTGAGTGAGTGGCCGGGGGGGCTGGCGGTGACGCTGGGGGGGCTGGCGGTGACACCGGGGGGGGCGGCGGTGACACCGGGGGGGCTGGCGGTGACACCGGGGGGGCTGGCGGTGACACCGGGGGGGCGGCGGTGACGCCGGGGGGGCGGCGGTGACGCTGGGGGGGCTGGTGGTGACACTGCGGGGGGCGGCGGTGACATCGGGGGGATGGCAGCGACGCTGAGGGGGTGACGGCAACGTGGGGAGGGGGGGAGACGGCGACATGGGGGGGGGAGATGGCGAGGCCGAGGGGGTGACGGCGACGACGTGGGGGGGAGATGGTGAGGCCGAGGGGGTGACGGCGACGACGTGGGGGGGGGAGATGGCGAGGCTGTAGGGGGGGAGATGGCGAGGCTGTAGGGGGGGTGACGGCGAGGCTGTAGGGGGGGTGACGGCGAGGCTGTAGGGGGGGTGACGGCGAGGCTGTAGGGGGGGTGACGGCGAGGCTGTAGGGGGGGTGACGGCGAGGCTGTAGGGGGGGTGACGGCGAGGCTGTAGGGGGGGTGACGGCGAGGCTGTAGGGGGGGTGACGGCGAGGCTGTAGGGGGGGTGACGGCGAGGCTGTAGGGGGGGTGACGGCGAGGCTGTAGGGGGGGTGACGGCGAGGCTGTAGGGGGGGTGACGGCGAGGCTGTAGGGGGGGTGACGGTGAGGCTGTAGGGGGGGTGACGGTGAGGCTGTAGGGGGGGTGACGGCGGCGAGGCCGGGGGGGTGACGGTGAGGCCGTAGGGGGGGTGACGGTGAGGCTGTAGGGGGGGTGACGGCGGCGAGGCCGTATGGGGGGTGACGGCGAGGCCGTATGGGGGGTGACGGCGAGGCTGTAGGGGGGGTGACGGTGAGGCTGTAGGGGGGGTGACGGTGACGCCACGGGGGGGGAGGCGACGGCGAACCCCTGTGGGCGACGGTGACACCGTGCGGGCGACACCGCCGCCGCGGGGGGTGACGCCGACCCTCCTGGCCTCCCGCAGGGGGGGAGACCCCTATCGCCTCTACAACCTGGACGTCTTCCAGTACGAGCTGTACAACCCCATGGCGCTGTACGGGTCCGTCCCGCTCCTCCTGGCGCACAGCGCTCGCCGCACCCTCGGCGTCTTCTGGCTCAACGCCGCCGAGACCTGGGTGGACATCAGCTCCAACACCGCCGGCAAGGTGCGGGGCGGGCGGCCGGGGGGGGGGGTCTGGGGCGGGGGTCCCGCTGCGGCTGTGACCCCCACCCCCCCGCCCGCCCCCCACATCCCCACCCGCAGACGCTTTTCGGGAAGCTGCTGGATTATATGCAGGGCGGGGGCGAGACGCCGCAGACCGACGTGCGTTGGATGTCGGAGAGCGGAATCATCGACGTTTTCCTGCTGCTGGGCCCCGCGCCCGCCGCCGTGGCGGGGCAGTACGCCGCCCTCACCGGTACGCCGCGGCGGGGAGGGGGGCTCCGAGCCCCGCTGAGGGGGGATGGGACGCACCGGGGAGGCCGCCGCGAGCCCCACCCACCCACCCACCCCCCTCTGCAGGCACCCAGGCGTTGCCCCCGCTCTTCGCCTTGGGTTACCACCAGAGCCGGTGGAATTACAACGACGAGGAGGACGTGGCGGCGGTGGAGAGGGGCTTCGAGGAACACGCCATCCCCTGCGACGTCCTCTGGCTGGACATCGAACACGCCGACGGCAAGCGTTACTTCACTTGGGACCCCAGCAAGTTCCCCCAGCCCCGCGCCATGCTGGAACGCTTGGCCGCTAAGAAACGCAAGGTGGGGGACCCTTCCCCCCTCGCCGAGGGGCTGGGGAGGGGGCTACGGGACCCCCACCGGGTGCTGAGATGTGTGTTGTGTGTGTCCCCCTCCCCTCGCACAAGATGGTCAGCATCGTGGACCCCCACATCAAGGTGGACGGCGGGTATCGCGTCCACAACGAGCTGCGCTCCCGCGGCTTCTACGTCAAGACGAAAGACGGGGGCGACTACGAGGGCTGGTGCTGGCCGGGTGAGAGGGGGCTTCGTGGGGGGTTTTGGGGCGCGGGGGGGGGGGGGAAGCGTCTGGGGAGGGGCTCTGCCCTCATCCTTGTGCCCCCCCGCCCCGCCAGGCTCCGCCGCGTACCCCGACTTCACCAACCCCGAGATGCGAGCGTGGTGGGCTTCCATGTTCGCCTACGACCAGTATGAGGTGAGGAGCCCCTCGCCGGTGGGTGCGTGGCCCCCCCCCCAGACCGCCACCGGCCCCCCCAAACCGCCACCAGCCCCCCCAGCAGGCACGGGGCCCCCCAAACCGCCACCAGCCCCCCCCAGCAGGTGCAGGATCCCCCCCCAAAACCACCACCAGCCCCCCCCAAAGCACCACCACCACCCCCCCCCAGCAGGTGCGGGCCCCCCCCAAAGCACCACCAGCCCCCCCCAGCAGGTGCAGGGGCCCCCCCCAAGTCACTCTCATCCCTCTCTGTTACCTTTTTCTCTCAAATCACCCGTTTCCCCTATTCCTCGTGTCCCCCCACAAGCTGCCATCACCCCCTCCCCGTGAAGGCCCCTCTCCCCCTCCCCGTGAAGGCCCCTCTCCCCCTCCCCGTGAAGGCCCCTCTCCCCCTCCCCGTGAAGGCCCCTCTCCCCCTCCCCGTGAAGAGCCCCCTTCCCCTCCCCGTGAAGAGCCCCCTTCCCCTCCCCGTGAAGAGCCCCCTTCCCCTCCCCGTGAAGAGGCCCCTTCCCCTCCCCGTGAAGAGGCCCCTTCCCCTCCCCGTGAAGAGGCCCCTTCCCCTCCCCGTGAAGAGGCCCCTTCCCCTCCCCGTGAAGAGGCCCCTTCCCCTCCCCGTGAAGCCCTTCCCCTCCCCGTGAAGCCCTTCCCCTCCCCGTGAAGGCTCCCCTTCCCCTCCCCGTGAAGCCCACCCCTCACTGAAGCCCCCTCCCCAGGGCTCGACCGAGACCCTCTTCACCTGGAACGACATGAACGAGCCCTCGGTGTTCAGCGGCCCCGAGGTGACGATGCACAAGGACGCGCTGCACCACGGCGGCTGGGAGCACCGCGACCTCCACAACCTCTACGGCCTCTACGTGGTGAGGCCAGCCCCCCTCCCCGTTTCCCTCCCCCGCCCCCCAAACCCGCACAAAGTGGGGGGGGGGGTTTCCCTCACCCCCTCCGGTTGTTTTTTGACCCCTCCCCGCAGCACATGGCGACGGCCGAGGGGCAAATCCGGCGCTCGGGGGGGCGGCACCGACCTTTCGTCTTAAGCCGGGCTTTCTTCGCCGGCTCCCAGCGTTACGGTGAGGGCAGGGGTATCCCCTCCCCCAAACCCCACCACCCCTTCCCCGTGGGCGCGTGCGAGCCTCCCCCTCCCCGATTTACCCCTCCCTTCCCCGTAGGCGCCGTGTGGACGGGCGATAACACGGCCGAGTGGGACCACCTGAAGATCTCCATCCCCATGTGTCTGAGCTTCGGGCTGGCCGCGCTCTCCTTCTGCGGCGGTGAGCGGGGCCGCGAGCGGGCTCGGAGGGTGGGGTGGGGGGGGGAACGACCCCCACCCTGAGCCCCTCCTGCCCCCGCAGCGGACGTAGGGGGGTTTTTTAAGAACCCCGAGGCGGAGCTGTTGGTGCGGTGGTACCAGGCGGGCGCTTTCCAGCCCTTTTTCCGCGCTCACGCCCACCTGGACACGGCGCGACGCGAGCCTTGGCTTTTCGGGGAGGAGAACGCGGCGTTGATCCGCGCCGCCGTCCGGCAGCGTTACGCTCTCCTGCCTTACTGGTACACCGCCTTCTACCACAGCCACCGCCACGGGCTGCCCGTCATGAGGTGAGCGGGTCCGGGGGTCCCCCTCGAACCCCCTCAAACCCCCCCAAAACCCCCCCCAAAGCCCCCAACCCATGACACCCCCCCACCTTTCCCTTAGGCCGCTCTGGATGGAGTACCCCGAGGACACGGCCACCTTCGCCATCGATGACGAGTACATGATCGGTGAGGGGGTGGGGGGTTTGCCGTGGGGTTTCCCTCCCGCCTCTGAGCTCCCCCCAACCCCATCAGGGCTCCCCTCGCCCCTGTTTGGGGTCCCCCTACCTCAGCGCTGACTCGGGACCCCCCCACACCCCTTTCCCCAGACAGGGCGCTGCTGGTGCACCCCGTGACGGAGCAGGGCGCCCGTGGCGTGCAGGTTTACCTACCCGGCAAGGGAGAGGTGAGCTGTTGGGGGGCTCAGAGGGGGGCTGCAGGGGAGCTGTAGCATTTGGGGGGGGGGGTCTGCAGGTTTTTGGGGGCTGCAGCACCACCCCACCCCCCCACAACCGCTCTTTGGGTACCCCCAGGTCTGGTACGACGTCGCCTCCCACCAGAAGCACCACGCGCCGCAGACGCTCTACGTGCCGGTGACCATAAGCAGCGTGGGTGATGGGGAGGGGGCTTTTGGGGGTCTGGGGGGCTTTTGGGGGTGGGGGGTGGGGTCCAGGCCCACCTCCACCCCCCCCACCCCCTTCCTTCCCCCGCAGGTGCCGGTGTTCCAGCGCGGCGGGACGGTGGTGCCGCGGCAGGAGCGGGTGCGACGCTCCACCGAGTGCATGCGGGGCGACCCCTTCACCCTCTACGTAGCTCTCAGCCCCCAGGTGAGCGCAGACCCCCTTCCCCACCCCCCAAATTCCCCAGACAACCCTCTCCAGCCCCCCTAAACCCCCCCAAACTCCCCCCATTGCGCCCCCCCAGGGCACAGCCGAGGGCGATCTCTTCCTGGACGACGGGCAGAGCTTTGACTACAAGACGAAAGCACGTTACCTCCACCGGCAATTCACCTTCGCTGATAACACGCTGGTGGCCAGGTACCCCCTCAGACCCGCCCTGGGACCCCCCCGACCCCTCCAGGACCCCCCCAGACCCCCTATGACCCCCCCTTTTCTCCTTCCCTGCAGCTCTGCAGACCCCCGGGGTTCCTTTGACACCCCGGCCTGGCTCGAGCGCGTGGTGATCCTGGGCACGGGGAAACCGGCTGCCGTCATTCTCCGTTCTGCAGGTGAGTGAGGGGCCTGGGGGGGATAGGGTGGGGGGCAGGGGGGTCCTGGGGTCCCCTAAACACCCCCCTCACCCCTTATGCCCCCCCCCAGATGGTTCCGAGACGCGCCTCGACTTCCAGCACGAAGCAGAGACCTCTGTCCTCACCCTGCGTAAGCCGGGGGTCCGGATCGGCGACGACTGGGCCATCGTCCTGCGATAATGCAGAGGGGGGGGCTGTTTCTGGGGGGTGGGGGGGCTCCCCCTGCCCCCCCCCCACCCCCTGGGATCCCCCCCATCCCCTGGGATCCCTCCCCAGAGCCCCCTGGGAACCCCCACCGGGGGGCAGGGAGCGTTCCCGGTACCCCCTTGGCTGCTGTAGTGGGGGTTTGTCCACGGTTGCGGGGGGGGGGCTGCCTCTGACCCCCCCTTTGCCCCCCCCTTTGCCCCCCCCCAGGGCTGGGGGGCAGGGGCCGGCCTGGTGGGGGATGGGGACCAAGGCTCTGTGTACCCCCCACCCCTGCGCCCCCTATGGCCCCACCCCCGCGCCCCCTATGGCCCCACCCCCCTCCTCCTCCTCTTCCTCACCCCTTCCTCCCCCCCCCCTTTTCTTCCTCCCCCCCCCTTTTCTTCCTCCCCCCCCCTTTTCTTCCTCCCCCCCCCTTTTCTTCCTCCCCCCCCCTTTTCTTCCTCCCCCCCCTTTTCTTCCTCCCCCCTCCCCTTTTCTTCCTCCCCCCTCCCCTTTTCTTCCTCCCCCCTCCCCTTTTCTTCCTCCCCCCTCCCCTTTTCTTCCTCCCCCCTCCCCTTTTCTTCCTCCCCCCTCCCCTTTTCTTCCTCCCCCCTCCCCTTTTCTTCCTCCCCCCTCCCCTTTTCTTCCTCCCCCCTCCCCTTTTCTTCCTCCCCCCTCCCCTTTTCTTCCTCCCCCCTCCCCTTTTCTTTCTCCCCCCAGCAAGTGGGGGTCAGCTGGGGCTTGGGGAACCCCCCTTTCCCTTCCCCTCCTCCCCCCCCCATGGGGCCTGGGGGGGGTGGGGGGCAGAGCCGGGTCCCCCCCTCCCGTGGCTGAGCGGGGCCGAGGGGGGGGAGGGGCGGCCTCGCGCGCAGTTTTGATAAAAGACAAATAAAACCAGGGAAAAGAAAAACGGTATTTGGGCGTTTCGCGGGGGGCGGGAGCAGCGCGGAACCCAGGAGCCGGGGCGCGTGCAGCGGCCGGACCCCGCGGGACGGACCGCGGCCGGAAGTGGTGTGGGGACGGACCGGAAGTGTCCCTTCGGACCGGAAGTCCCGGCCCGGCCCGGCCCGGCCCGGCCTGGCCCGGCGGAGGCTTCGCGGCCTCGAACCGGCCCCGGTCCCGGTCCGGCCCCCGGCCCCGCCTCTCCGGTCCGGCCCCCGGCCCCGCCTCCCCCATCCGGCCCCGGCTCCGCCGCGGTGAGTCCCGGCCCCGTCGCCGTGGCAACAGCGCCACGTCCGCACTCCTTTGCTGAGGGGATGGGACGGGACTGGGAGCACTGGGGGGTGTTGGAGGGGAGCACTGGGGGGGCGTTAGGGGGGCTGAGGGGAGCACTGGGGGGTTCCTGGGGGGCTGAGGGGAGCACTGGGGGGGCGTTAGGGGGGCTGAGGGGAGCACTGGGGGGTGTTGGGGGGCTGAGGGGAGCACTAGAGGGCTGAGGGGAGCACTGGGGGGTGTTGGGGCGCTGAGGGGAGCACTGGGGGGTGTTGGGGGGCTGAGGGGAGCACGGGGGGGGCGTTAGGGGGGCTGAGGGGAGCACTGGGGGGTGTTGGGGCGACCGGGAGCTCTGGGGGTGAGATATGGGACACGTATTGGGGTGCCGGGGGGTTACTGGCATGTACTGGGAGGGAGCGAGGAGGTACTGGGAGAGGGGGGCGGGAAAGGTCCTGGGCAGAGCTTGCTGGGGGGAGGGCTCCAGGGCTGGACGACTGAGTGCCAGGACCCCCCCCCAAGACCCCACCCCAAGACCCCACCCAGGACCTTCCTGACCCCCCAAGGACCCCCCCGGGACCTTCCTGGACCCCCCTGAGTCCCTCCGAGACACCCCAGAACCTTTCAGGACACACCCCCCGAGTTCCCCTAGGACCCTTCTGAGTCCCCCGAGGACTTTTCTGACCCTCCAAGACCCCCCAGGATGTCCCTAAGTCCCCCCAGGACCCCCCAAGATGCTCCCAGGACCTCTGTGATCCCCCCAGGACCCCCTAGGACCCCCCCAGGACCCCCCCAAGCCCCCCCAGGACCTTCCTGACCCCCCCAAGACCCCCCAGGGACCTTCCTGACCTCCCCAAGACACCTCTCCCAGACCTTTCTGACCCCCACAGGACCCACCCAGGACCTTTCTGATCCCCCAGGACCCCCCAAGGCGCCCCTGGTCCTCCCCGAGTCCCCCCAGGACCTTTCTGACCCCCCCCAAGGACCTTCCTGACCTCTCCAAAACACCCCCCAGACCTTTCTGATCCCCCCAGGACCCCCCAAGACCCCCCCAGGACCTTTCTGATTCCGCCAAGACCCCCCCAGGATCTTCCTGATTCCGCCAAGACCCCCCAGGACCTTTCTGATCCCCCCAAGATCCTCCCAGGACATTTCTGATCCCCCCCAAGACCCCCCAGGACATTTCTGATTCCCCCAGGACCCCCCCAGGACATTTCTGATCCCCCCAAGACCCCCCAGGACATTTCTGATTCCCCCAGGACCCCCCCAAGACCCCCCCAGGACATTTCTGATCCCCCAGGACCCCCCCAAGACCCTCCCAGGACATTTCTGATCCCCCAGGACATTTCTGATCCCCCCTGGACCCCCCAAGACCCCCCCCAGGACATTTCTGACCCCCCCAAGACCCCCCCAGGACATTTCTGACCCCCCCAAGACCCCCCCAGGACATTTCTGATCCCCTCAGGACATTTCTGATCCCCCCAAGACCCCCCCAGGACATTTCTGATCCCCCCTGGACCCCCCCAAGACCCCCCCCAGGACATTTCTGACCCCCCCAAGACCCCCCAGGACATTTCTGATCCCCTCAGGACATTTCTGATCCCCCAAGACCCCCCCAGGACATTTCTGATCCCCCCTGGACCCCACCAAGACCCCCCAGGACATTTCTGATCCCCCCTGGACCCCCCCAAGACCCCCCCAGGACATTTCTGATCCCCCCAGGACCCCCAAGACCCCCCCAGGACACCCCCCCGGCGCTGCCATGAGGGTGAAGCTGAAGAACGTTTTCATCGTCTACTTCGTGGTGTCGCTGGTGGGGCTGCTCTGCGCCCTGCTGCAGCTCGGTGAGGGGTGGGGGGCTCGGGGGGGGCCGGGGGGGCCCTGGGGGGGCCGTGACCCCCCTCCCAGGGCTGCACCGTGCCCCCTGACGCCCCCGTCCGTGCCCCCCTTTCCCCAGGGCAGCCCTGCGACTGCTCCCAGCAGCTGCGGGCCGAGCGGCGCCGGGGCCGGGACCGGCTGCTGGCGGAGCTGCGGGCTGGGGGGGCGCGGGGGAGCCCCGGGCCGAGGGGGGGGGCCGGGCCCTGCCCACCATCTACGTGGTGACCCCCACCTACGCCAGGTGAGACCCCTCCCCCCGCCCAGGGCCTCTGCAGCCCCACCTGCCCCCCCCAGACCCATTTGCCCCACACCCACCCTGTACAGCCCCACCTGCCCCCCCAGACCCATTTGCCCCCACCCCACCCTGCACAGCCCCACCTGCCCCCCAGACCCATTTGCCCCCACCCCACCCTGCACAGCCCCACCTGCCCCCCAGACCCATTTGGCCCCACCCCACCCTGTACAGCCCCACCTGCCACCCCAGACCCATTTGCCCCCACCCCACCCTGTACAGCCCGACCTGGCCCCCCAGACCCATTACCCCACCCACCCACCCTATTCAGTGTGATCTAGCCCCCCCAGACCCATTTCTCACCCCACCTTGTACAGCCTGACCAGCCCCCCCAGATCCATTTGCCTCCCACCCCACTCTATGCAGCCTAACCTGCCCCCCCCACAACCCATTACCCCCCCACACCCTATCCAGTGTGATCTAGCCCCCCCAGACCCATTTCACCCCCACCTGCCCCCCCAGACCCATTTCCCCTCCACAGCCTGAGCTGGGCCACCCCCAGCTCAATCCGCTCCCCTTCCCCACCTTCCTTGCTTCACGTGACCTCCAAAGCCCCCCTGCCACGACCCCAGCAGCACCCCCATGACCCCCCCAGCCCCCCGTGACCCCCAGCAGCCCCCCCCCAGCCCCCTTTGCCCCTCCCCAGGCCGGTGCAGAAGGCGGAGCTGGTGCGGCTGTCGCAGACGCTGCTGCACGTGCGGGCTTTGCACTGGGTGGTGGTGGAGGACGCGGCGGCCCCCACGGCGTTGGTGGGGGGGCTTCTGGCCGGCAGCGGGGTCCCTTTCACCCACCTGAACGTCGAGACCCCCCCCGAGCGTCGCCGTCGCCCCGGGGACCCCCCCTGGCTGCACCCCCGGGCGTCGAGCAGCGCAACCGGGCGCTGCAGTGGCTGCGGGAGACGCGGGCGCCCGGCGAGAGCGGCGTCGTTTACTTCGCCGACGACGACAACACCTACAGCCTGCGTCTCTTCGAGGAGGTGGGGACCCCCCCTCCGAGCCCCCCTGACCCCCGCCCCGAGCCCCCGACCCCACCCCCCGAGCCGCCTGACCCCCCCCAGCACCCCCTCAACCCCCTCCCCACCTCCTCTGAGCCCCCCCCGACTGCTCTCTCCTGCCTCTTCACACCTTCGTCTCATGTCTCTTCAGGGAGATGGGGTATCCCCGGCCCTCCTGACCCCCCAAATTCCTCTGATCCCCCTCAGCCTCCCCGGAGCCCCCCAATTCCCCTCCCAACTCCCCTAATCCCCCGGAGCCCCCCAATTCCCCTCCCAACTCCCCTAATCCCCCCAGAGCCCCCCAATTCCCCTCCCAACTCCCCTAAGGCCCCTCAGAGCCCCCAATTCCTCTTCAAACACCCCTAATCCCCCCCAGAGCCCCCCAATTCCCCTCCAACTCCCCTAATCCACCTCCAGAGCCCCAATCCACCTCCAGAGCCCCCCAATTCCCCTCCCAACTCCCCCTAAGTCCCCCCCAGAGCCCCCCAATTCCCCTCCCAACTCCCCTAAGTCCCCCCCAGAGCCCCCCAATTCCCCTCCCAACTCCCCTAATCCCCCCCAGAGCCCCCCAATTCCCCTCCCAACTCCCCTAAGTCCCCCCCAGAGCCCCCCAATTCCCCTCCCAACTCCCCTAAGGCCCCTCAGAGCCCCCCAATTCCTCTTCCAACTCCCCTAATCCCCCCCCAGAGCCCCCCCAATTCCCCTCCCAACACCCCTAAGTCCCCCCCAGAGCCCCCCAATTCCCCTCCCAACTCCCCTAATCCCCCCCCAGAGCCCCCCAATTCCCCTCCCAACTCCCCTAATCCCCCCAGAGCCCCCCCAATTCCCCTCCCAACTCCCCTAATTCCCCCCCAGAGCCCCCCAATTCCCCTCCCAACACCCCTAAATCCCCCCCCAGAGCCCCCCAATTCCCCTCCCAACTCCCCTAATCCCCCCAGAGCCCCCCAATTCCCCTCCCAACTCCCCTAGGTCCCCCCCAGAGCCCCCCAATTCCCCTCCCAACTCCCCTAGGTCCCCCCAGAGCCCCCCAATTCCCCTCCCAACTCCCCTAATCCCCTCAGAGCCCCCCAATTCCTCTTCAAACACCCCTAATCCCCCCCCAGAGCCCCCCAATTCCCCTCCCAACTCCCCTAATCCCCCCCCAGAGCCCCCCAATTCCCCTCCCAACTCCCCTAAGTGCCCCCAGAGCCCCCCAATTCCCCTCCCAACTCCCCTAAGTCCCCCCCCAGAGCCCCCCAATTCCCCTCCCAACTCCCCTAATCCCCCCCCAGAGCCCCCCAATTCCCCTCCCAACTCCCCTAAGTGCCCCCCAGAGCCCCCCAATTCCACTCCCAACTCCCCTAATCCCCCCAGAGCCCCCCAATTCCCCTCCCAACTCCCCTAATCTCCCCAGAGCCCCCCAATTCCCCTCCCAACTCCCCTAATCTCCCCAGAGCCCCCCAATTCCCCTCCCAACTCCCCTAATCCCCCCCAGAGCCCCCCAATTCCCCTCCCAACTCCCCTAATCCCCCCCAGATCCCCCCAATTCCCCTTCCAACACCCCTAAGTCCCCCCCAGAGCCCCCCAATTCCCCTCCCAACTCCCCTAATCCCCCCAGAGCCCCCCAATTCCCCTTCCAACACCCCTAAGTCCCCCCCAGAGCCCCCCAATTCCCCTCCCAACTCCCCTAATCCCCCCCAGAACCCCCCAATTCCCCTCCCAACTCCCCTAATCCCCCCCCAGAGCCCCCCAATTCCCCTCCCAACTTCCCTAAGCCCCCCCAGAGCCCCCCAATTCCCCCCCCCACCGCCCCTAACCCCCCTAACGGCCTGTCTCCCCCCTCCCCCAGATGCGCAGCACCCGCGGCGTGGCCGTCTGGCCTGTGGGGCTGGTGGGGGGCCTGCGCTTCGAGCGGCCGCTGGTGGCGGGGGGCCGGGTGGTGGGTTTCCACACCGCCTGGAAACCCGAGCGTCCCTTCCCGGTGGATATGGCCGGCTTCGCCGTGGCGCTCCCCCTCCTCCTGGCGCGGCCCACCGCCCGCTTCGACCCCCGAGCCGAGAGGGGCTACCTGGAGAGCAGCCTGCTGGGGGGGCTCGTCTCCCCCGCCGAGCTGGAGCCCAAGGCCGACAACTGCACCCAGGTGGGGGCACTGGGGGGGTCCCCTCGGGGTGGGGGGCGTCCCTCAGGGTGTCCTGGGAGGGGGTTGGGGTGCGGGAGACAGGGTAGAGACCCCATGGGGTTCCAGCTGGGCTGGGGGTCCCCAGGCTGCCCCGAGGGGGGGGGTGAGTTGGAGCCCAAGACTGACAACTGCACCCAGGTGGGGGCACTGGGGGGGTCCCCTCGGGGTGGGGGGCGTCCCTCAGGGTGTCCTGGGAGGGGGTTGGGGTGCGGGAGACAGGGTAGAGACCCCATGGGGTTCCAGCTGGGCTGGGGGTCCCCAGGCTGCCCCGAGGGGGGGGGTGAGTTGGAGCCCAAGACTGACAACTGCACCCAGGTGGGGGCACTGGGGGGGTCCCCTCGGGGTGTGGGGCGTCCCTCAGGGTGTCTTGGGGGGGTTTGGGGTGTGGGAGACAGGGTAGGGACCCCATGGGGTTCAGGCTGGGCTGGGGGTCCCCAGGCTGCCCCGAAGGGGGGGTGAGTTGGAGCCCAAGGCCGACAACTGCACCCAGGTGGGGGCACTGGGGGGGTCCCCTCGGGGTGTGGGGGGTCCCTCAGGGTGTTCTGGGGGGAGTTTGGGGTGCGGGAGACAGGGTAGAGACCCCATGGGGTTCAGGCTGGGCTGGGGGTCCCCAGGCTGCCCCAAGGAGGGGGGGGTGAGCTGGAGCCCAAGGCCGACAACTGCACCCAGGTGGGGGCACTGGGGGGATCCCCTCGGGGTGTGGGGGGTCCCTCAGGGTGTCCTGGGCGGGGGTTGGGGTGCAGGAGACAGGGTAGGGACCCTGGGGGGGGTCACTGGGGGTCTGCACTTGATGAAGGGGTCACTGGGGTGCACAGGCTGGACTGGGGTGGGGGTCCCCAGGGGGTGCAGGCCAGGTTGGGGGACTGCTGGGGGGAGCAGGCTGGACTGGGGGGCCTCTGGGGGGTGCAGGCCAGGTTGGGGGACTGCTGGGGGGTGCAGGCCAGGTGGGTGGGGGTCCCCAGGGGGTGCAGACCAGGTTGGGGGGGCGCAGGCTGGGCTGGGGGGGTCTCACTGGGGGTCTAGGGTTGATGAAGGGGTCACTGGGGTGCAGAGGGCAGACTGGAGGAGCCCCGTGGGGGTACAGGCTGGGAGGGGGGGGGGGAGGGGAGCCTCTGGGGGGTGCAGGCCAGGTTGGGGGGGGTCCCCATGGGTGCAGGCTGGGCTGGGGGGTCCCGGGCCGCGCTGGGGGGGGTCCTGCTGACGCGTGTGCCCCCCACTCGAGGTGCTGGTGTGGCACACGCGGACGGAGAAGCCGAAGCTGCGGCAGGAGGAGCAGCTGCAGCGCGAGGGAAGGGGCTCCGACCCCCACATCGAGGTGTGAGGGGACCCCGCCCCCCCGTGCCCCCCACCCCCAGCCCACCCCGCACCACAGCAGGGGACACCCCCCCCGGGGACACTCGGACTTTTATTTATCGACAGGACCCCCCCCCACTTTCCGTGGGGACCCCCAGGGCCCCCCCAGCCAAGCGTCGTCTCCGCAATAAACTCTCCCGCTCCATCCTCGTCCGTGTCTGGGGCGGGGGGACGGGGACACCCCCACTCCGAGGGGGGTGGGCGCCTCATGCCGGCGACTGCTGCGTGCCCCCCCCCCCCCACGGCAGGGGGGCCGGGGGGCCACGGAGGGAGCAGGAGTGGGGGTTCCCCCCAACCCTCCTGCTGCCGGTGGATCTTCATGTGGGCGTTGCGGCTCTTGATCTTGGGGAAGATCCTGGGGGTCGGGGGAGGGAAATGGGGGGGTGGGGGGGGAGGCAGCACCCTCTGTGCCCCCCCCCGCACCCTCTGTGCCCCCCCCAGTGCCCCCCAGTGCCCCCAGTGCCCCTCCACCCCCCGCATACTTGCCGCAGAGCTTGCAGGGGAAGCGGGAGCCGAGGGCTTCGGGTGGTGTCTGGGACAGAGAGAGGTGGGAGGGGGGGGGTGTCCCCAGCAAACCCCCCCAAAACCGGGGTGGGGGGGTCTCCGGTGCCCCCCCCCCGAATCCAGGAGGGTCTCCAGTGCCCCCCCAGCGCTATGGGGGTGTCACCAGCTCCTCCCCCTACCTGCCTCCGTGCCCGTCCCAGCCGCAACTTGTGCAGGTAGTAAAACTCGACGCACTGCGTCGTCCACTTGGAGGGCACCTATTTTGGGGGGGGGGGGCGGGTTTTGGGGTGACCCCGTGGGAATTGGGGTGCCGGGGGGGGCGGGGGACACACACGATGGGGGGGGGGAGGGCTGTTTTCCCTCACCGCCTGTTGGATGAGGGCAAAGTCCTTCCCGTGCCGCGCCAGGGCTTTGGCGAAGAGCCGCCGCTCCCGGGGGGTCCAGGCGTCGCTGCCTGTGGGTGCGGGGAGGGGTCAGGATTTTGGGGGAGGGGGGGGGGGGTCCCCAAGATCCAACACACCCCCCCCCCCCTCACCGGCATAGTGGTACCCGGCCAAGGGGTCCGTCCGCAGCCAGGCCGGCGTCTCCAGCAGCAGCAGCTCCAGGGCGACCTGGGTGGGGGGGGGGACGGGACACGGGGAAAGGGTGGGTCGTAGGGTGCTGGGGGGGGGGGCACCCCCAAATCCCTCCCCCGGGACCCCCCCTCACCGTTAGGCTGCCGCCAGCGCGGGCCAGCAATGCAGGGCCAGCTCCCGGTTCGTGCCCCCCCCCGGGCAGGGCGCTGGAGCAGGCCAGGTCTAGCAAAGCCTCCACTTTGGGGAGGGGGGGGGGGGGGGGGGGGGGGGGGGAGGGGTCACAAGCAGGACCCAACACGCACCCCACCCCCCCCCGACCCCCCTCCTTTGCCTGGGGAGGGGGGTCCTCACCTTGCTGCTGGGTCTCGGGGTCCCCCTCCAGCCCGGGCCAGGGGCTCCAGGCCAGCGTGGCCCCCCCGGGGGGGTCCTGCCCGCAGCCCCCCCCCGCTGCTGCCGGCACAGCTGCCTGGAACCCGGGGCCCACGTTGATCTGCCTGGGGGGGGGGGAACACGCACACAAAGAGGGGGGGTGGCGGGGTAGCCCCCCCCCTCCCCCCCCCCCCCCCCCCCCCCCCACCCCCCCCTTCCCCATCCCCCCGACTCACGGAGGTGAGAGGCGTTGGGGGTCGGCGGCCCCGGGGGGGCTGCCCCCCGCCGGCAGCCCCCAAACAGCCCCGGCCCCTCACGCCCCGGATCAACATGGGGGGTGGGCGGTAGCGGGGGGGGGCCCCCCCCCAGGCCCAGGCGGCTCCGGTACTGGGGGGTCCGGTCTCCGCTGGGGGGGGCCGGGGGGGCCTGTGGGAGAGAGGGGGAGAGGGTCAACGGGGTGGGGGGGGGACACCCAGGCCTCGGGGGCCCCCCGCCCGCGCTGTGGGGGGGGCCCAGGCGTCCGGCTTCTCTCACCTCGGGGGGGGCGGTGCCCCCTGCCCAGGGGGGGTTCAGCTCACAGCCCCCCCCCGCCTCCCCCAGGGACCCCCCCGGCCATGGGGGGACCCCAGGGAAAGGCAACTCGGCACCCCTGAAATAGTGGTTGGGGTCCTGTGGGGAGGGGACGGGGGGGGGGTCAGGCGCTGGGGCACCCAGGTATTCGGGTGCCCCCCCCCCTTGCTGCCCCCCCCCACAAGGGGACCCCAGTATCTGGGCTCACCTGGTAGCATCGCACCCCGTCGGGTGCCCAGTCCGGGGGTCCCAGGAGTCCAGCAAAGCCCTCGCCCCCCCCCAGGCCCTGCGGGGCTGCGAAGGGGGGAATGGGGGGGCGGGGGGGGTGTCAGGGCCACCCCCCCCTCGAGCCCCCCACCCCGACCCCCCAAAAAGGCTCAGGGGACCCAGGTGTCTGTGCCCCCCCCCCCTTTACTCTCACCTGGGCCCTGGAAGGGTGCAGGGGGGGTGCAGGGGGGGGGGCTGCAGGTCCTGGTAGAGGCAGGGGGGGGGCGGCTCCTCGGGGGGGGCCCCACCGTAGGGCAGGGGGAGGTAGCCCGGAGTTGGGGTGGACCTCCCCGCCCACGGGGGTCCCGGCCCCCCAGCTCTTGCCTGGCAGGCGGCTGGCGAAGGCCTGGGAGAAGGGTCCAGGCGACCGGGGGGTCCCTCACCCCGGGGTGGGACCCAGGGCCCCGGGGGGGGTCTCGGGGGGCCGGGGGTCCCAGTGGGGCTGCCCCACGGCGGGGAAGGGGCCCCCGGGGGGGTACAGCGGGGTGTAAGGGCCCAGCTGCGGCTCCATGGCGCTGTGGGGTGGGGAGAGTGGTGAGGGCTGGGGGGCTGGGGGACCGGGGACCCCCAGGTGTGGGGCGGCAGCCTGGGGACCCCCTCCCCGATCTCCCCACACTCCCCCCCCCCAGTTTCCTGGCCCAAGGACCCACCATGGGTGGGGGGAGGCCTCTGGAATCCGGGTGCAGGGGGGTGGTCCCCGCGTCCCCCCAGAGGGTCCCAGCGGCCCCTCGGCCCCCCCGTGGGGTCCCCGCGTCCCCCCAGAGGGTCCCAGCGGCCCTCGGCCCCCCCGTGGGGTCCCCGCGGCCCCCTAAAGGGTCCCAGCGGCCCCTCGGCCCCCCCAAAGGGTCCCCACATCCCCCCCGAGGGTCCCAGCGGTCCCCAGGCCACTCGATGGACCCCCTTGGCCCCCCCAAAGGGTCCCAGGTGTCCCGGCTGCCCCTGGGCGGCCCCATGGACCCCCTTGGCCCCCCAAAGGGTCCCAGGTGTCCCGGCTGCCCCTGGGCGGCCCCATGGACCCCCTTGGCCCCCCAAAGGAACTGAGGCGTCCCGGCTCTCCTTGTGCCACCCTATGACGCCCTTGGCCCCCCAAAGGGTCCCAGGTGTCCCGGCTGCCCCTGGGCTGCCCCATGGACCCCCTTGCCCCCCCAAAGGGTCCCAGGTGTCCCGGCTGCCCCTGGGCCGCCCCATGGACCCCCTTGGCCCCCCAAAGGGTCCCAGGTGTCCCGGCTGCCCCTGGGCGGCCCCATGGACCCCCTTGGCCCCCCAAAGGGTCCCAGGTGTCCCGGCTGCCCCGGTGCCACCCCATGGACCCCCTTGGCCCCCCAAGGGGACGCAGAGATCCCTGTGCCGCCCCATGGACCCCCTTGGCCCCCCAAGGGGACGCAGAGATCCCTGTGCCGCCCCATGGACCCCCTTGGCCCCCCAAAGGAACTGAGGCATCCCGGCTCTGCTTGTGCCACCCTATGACGCCCTTGGCCCCCCAAAGGGTCCCAGGTGTCCCGGCTGCCCCCGGTGCCGCCCCATGGACCCCCTTGGCCCCCCAAAGGGTCCCAGGTGTCCTGGCTGCCCCTGGGCCGCCCCATGGACCCCCTTGGCCCCCCAAAGGGTCCCAGGTGTCCCGGCTGCCCCTGGGCGGCCCCATGGACCCCCTTGGCCCCCCAAAGGAACTGAGGCATCCCGGCTCTCCTTGTGCCACCCTATGACGCCCTTGGCCCCCCAAAGGGTCCCAGGTGTCCCGGCTGCCCCTGGGCTGCCCCATGGACCCCCTTGCCCCCCCAAAGGGTCCCAGGTGTCCCGGCTGCCCCTGGGCCGCCCCATGGACCCCCTTGGCCCCCCAAAGGGTCCCAGGTGTCCCGGCTGCCCCTGGGCCGCCCCATGGACCCCCTTGACCCCCCAAGGGGACCCAGGCGTCCCTGGGCCACCTCATGGACCCCCTTGGCCCCCAAAGGAACCGAGGCGTCCCGGCTCTCCTTGTGCCACCCTACGACCCCCATGACCCCACCCCACCCCCCCCAAAAGGGTCCCAGCCCTTCCTCGGCCCCCCGACGGCCCCCGGGCGCGCGGGCCCCGCCGTACCTGCAGCGGGGGCTCGCCCCGTCCCCGTCCCCGTCCCCCCGGCGAGGCGGGAGCCCAGACGCCGCCGAGCGGAGGCTGTTCCCGTAGGCGCAGCCCCGAACCCGCTCGCGCTATGACTGTGCAGGATGCGGCCCCGGCTCACACTTACCCCCCCCCCCCCAACCCACCCACCCACCCCCCAGCCCCCCCTTCCCCGGGGGAGGGCAAAGCGGGGCCACCCTGCCCCGGGGCAGGAGCTGAGGGGGTGGGAAAAGCACCCCCCCACACACACACACCCCTATATCCTGGTTTTGGGGTGCGCAGCGAGCCGGGACGCGGGTGCTCGGCCTTGGGGTGGGGGGTGGGGGGTCAGCACCCAGATGTCTGGGTCTGTGCCCCGGCTTCTTCTTTTTGGGGGGGTGGGGGGGTGCGTAAAGCCGGACGCCCACACCCCGATGCCGCCCTGTGGGGCTGGATGTGCCCGGACACCCCGGTCCCCATCCCGGTCCGAGGAGGGGGGGTGCAGCACCCCGATGCCCGGGTCCCCCCCCCATCCCCGTCCCCCCCCCCCCACGCAGGCGACGTTTCGCTTTCGGGATGAATCGGGGCCGCCGGGGCCCTTTGTTGTGGGTTGGGGGTGCTGGGACCCGGCGCCCAAATTCATCCCGAAACCGGGCGGGTGGGGGCTGCCCCACTCACCCCATGGTTATGGGGTGCCCCACCTCAGCAAAACCAGGCATCCGGGCCTCAACGCGCCCCACAGACACACACACACACACACCCCAAGCGGGGCAGGGGAGCAATGGGGGTCCCCCTGCCCCACCGCAGGGTGATTTATTGGGGGCGGGGGGTGAGTAACCCTGCCCCATTGCTGCCCCCTGCGAGCGGGGGCAAGATGTGGGGGTGGAGGGAAGGGGTGGTGGGTCCTGGCTGTGCCCAGGGGGTGCGGGGGGCTCCTATAGCCCCTCGCCCTAAATCCTGGGGTGCCCCAGCGTGGGGTTTGGGGAAGGGGGGGTACAACCAGCGCGGCAGGGGATGCTGGGGTGGTGGGGTCGGGGGGCAACTGGGCACCTTGGGGGGGCGCAGTGGGGGTCCCCCAGGACACCTGTGTCCCCGCAGGGTGCCGGGGCCCTGGGGTGGGGTCGGGGGGCAGCTGGGCCACTGGGGGGGGGGCAGTGGGGATCCCCCCAGGGTCCTGGGACCCTGGGGAGGGGTCGGGGGGCAGCTGGGCCCCTGGGGGGGGGGGGCAGTGGGGATCCCCCCAGGGTCCTGGGACCCTGGGGAGGGGTCGGGGGGCAGCTGGGCCACTGGGGGGGGGGCAGTGGGGGTACCCCCAGGACGCCTGTCTCCCCCCCAGGGTGCCGGGGCTCTGGGGTGGGGTCGGGGGGCAGCTGGGCCACTGGGGGGGGGGCAGTGGGGATCCCCCCAGGACGCCTGTGTCCCCGCAGGGTGCCGGGGCCCTGGGGTGGGGTCGGGGGGCAGCTGGGCACCCTGGGGGGGGGGGGGTAGTGGGGATCCCCCCAGGGTGCCGGGGCCCTGGGGTGGGGTCGGGGGGCAGCTGGGCCCCTGGGGGGGGGGCAGTGGGGATCCCCCCAGGGTCCCGGGATCCTGGGGTGGGGTCGGGGGGCAGCTGGGCCCCTTGGGGGGGGGGGCAGTGGGGATCCCCCCAGGGTGCTGGGGCCCTGGGGTGGGGTCGGGGGGCAGCTGGGCCCCTTGGCGGGGGGGGCGCAGTGGGGATCCCCCCAGGACGCCTGTGTCCCCGCAGGGTGCCGGGGCTCTGGGGAGGGGTTGGGGGGCAGCTGGGCCCCTTGGGGGGGGGGGCAGTGGGGATCCCCCCAGGACGCCTGTGTCCCCCCAGGGTGCCGGGGTCCTGGGGTGGGGTCGAGGGGCAGCTGGGCCCCTGGGGGGGGGGGGGCAGTGGGGATCCCCCCAGGGTGCCGGGGCCCTGGGGTAGGGTTGGGGGGCAGCTGGGCCCCTTGGGGGGGGGGGCAGTGGGGATCCCCCCAGGACGCCTGTGTCCCCCCAGGGTGCCGGGGTCCTGGGGTGGGGTCGGGGGGCAGCTGGGCCCCTGGGGGGGGGGGGGCAGTGGGGATCCCCCCAGGGTCCCGGGATCCTGGGGTGGGGTCGGGGGGCAGCTGGGCACCCTGGGGGGGGGGGGTGCAGTGGGGATCCCCCCATGATGTCTGTGTCCCCGCAGGGTGCCGGGACCCTGGGGTGGGGTCGGGGGGCAGCTGGGCCCCTTGGGGGGGGGGCAGTGGGGATCCCCCCAGGGTGCCTGGGTCCCCGCAGGGTCCTGGGACCCCGGGGTGGGGTGGGGGGCAGCTGGGCCCCTCGGGGGGGGGGCAGTGGGGATCCCCCCAGGACGCCTGTGTCCCCGCAGGGTGCCGGGGCCCTGGGGAGGGGTCGGGGGGCAGCTGGGCCCCTTGGGGGGGGGGCAGTGGGGATCCCCCCAGGACGCCTGTGTCCCCCCAGGGTGCCGGGGTCCTGGGGTGGGGTCGGGGGGCAGCTGGGCCCCTGGGGGGGGGGGCAGTGGGGATCCCCCCAGGGTCCCGGGATCCTGGGGTGGGGTCGGGGGGCAGCTGGGCACCCTGGGGGGGGGGGGTGCAGTGGGCATCCCCCCATGATGTCTGTGTCCCCGCAGGGTGCCGGGACCCTGGGGTGGGGTCAGGGGGCAGCTGGGCCCCTTGGGGGGGGGGCAGTGGGGATCCCCCCAGGGTGCCTGGGTCCCCGCAGGGTCCTGGGACCCCGGGGTGGGGTCGGGGGGCAGCTGGGCCCCTTGGGGGGGGGGGCAGTGGGGATCCCCCCAGGGTGCCTGGGTCCCCGCAGGGTCCTGGGACCCCGGGGTGGGGTCGGGGGGCAGCTGGGCCCCTGGGGGGGGGGGGCAGTGGGGATCCCCCCAGGACGCCTGTGTCCCCGCAGGGTGCCGGGGCCCTGGGGAGGGGTCGGGGGGCAGCTGGGCCCCTGGGGGGGGGGGCAGTGGGGATCCCCCCAGGGTCCCGGGGCCCTGGGGAGGGGTTGGGGGGCAGCTGGGCCCCTTGGGGGGGGGGCAGTGGGGATCCCCGCAGGGTGCCGGGGCCCTGGGGAGGGGTCGGGGGGCCGGCGGGCGGGGGGGGACACCCAGTAGCCCCCAACCCGCGCCGTGGCGGCGGGCGCGGGCCAGGGCGGCGAAGGGGAAATGACTCGGCGACGCGGCGGCGCTTCCTGGGGCGGCGAAGCCGGAGGCCGAGGCCGAGGCCTCGCGTGGGCCGAAGCCGCCCCCCACGGCCGCTCTCGCCCGCCATGGAGGCCCAGCGGGAAGGCGGCCCCCCCGGTGAGCGCTGCGGGCAGCCAGGGGTTAATGGTGGGGGGCTGGGGTCGGGGGGGGGCTTCCCTGCTGAGGCACCCCACACACACACACAACCACCCCCCCCCAACAACAACCCCCCCTGTCTTCACCCCACCGGGGATCCCCGGTGCTCCCATGGGTGCCCCTCCCCGGCGCGCCCAGGGTGGCCCCCATGCACCACATTGCCCCCCACACCCCCCACACCCCCCCCAGAAATGGGGTCTGGTGTGTAGGGGAGGAAGGGGTGGGTGCTGGGGTCGCGCTGGGGTAGGGGGGGGTCCCTCGCGGGGGGTTCCCTGGGGCAGTGGGGGCTGGGGTGTGTGGGGTGGGACACCCAGGTGCCTGGGTGCTGCGGTGGGCTATGGGGGTCCCTGGGTGCTGGGGGTGGCATGGGGGTCCCGAGACCCCTGGGTCCCAGGGGCAGTGGGGTCCCACGGGAGCAGTGGGGTGCTGGGGGTGGTATGGGGGTCCCTGAACCCTGGGTCTGTCCCTGGGTGCTGGGGGTGGCATGGGGGTCCCGAGACCCCTGGGTCCCAGGGGCAGTGGGGTCCCATGGGAGCAGTGGGGTGCTGGGGTCCCCAAACTCCAGGGTCCCTGGACCCCTGGGTCCCTCCATGGGTGCTGGGGGTGGCATGGGAGTCCCCAGATACTGGGGTCCCTCTCTGGGTGCTGAGGTGGCACGGGGGCACCCAGACCCCTGGGTGCTGGGGCAGTGGGGTCCCACCGGGGCAGTGGGGTGCTGGGGGTGGTATGGGGGTCCCTGAACCCTGGGTCCCTCACTGAGTGCTGGGGGTGGCACGGGGGCACCGAGACCCCTGGGTCCCAGGGGCAGTGGGGTCCCATGGGAGCAGTGGGGTGCTGGGGTCCCCAAACTCCAGGGTCCCTGGACCCCTGGGTCCATCCATGGGTGCTGGGGGGTGGCATGGGGGTCCCCAAACTCCAGGGTCCCTGGACCCCTGGGTCCCTCCATGGGTGCTGGGGGATGGCATGGGGGTCCCCAAACTGCAGGGTCCCTGGACCCCTGGGTCCCTCCGTGGGTGCTGGAGGGTGGCACGGGGGTCCCCAAACTGCAGGGTCCCTGGACCCCTGGGTCCATCCATGGGTGCTGGGGGATGGCATGGGGGTCCCCAAACTGCAGGGTCCCTGGACCCCTGGGTCCCTCCATGGGTGCTGGGGGATGGCATGGGGGTCCCCAAACTGCAGGGTCCCTGGACCCCTGGGTCCCTCCGTGGGTGCTGGGGGGTGGCACGGGGGTCCCCAAACTGCAGGGTCCCTGGACCCCTGGGTCCCTCCATGGGTGCTGGGGGATGGCATGGGGGTCCCCAGATACTGGGGTCCCTGTCTGGGTGCTGAGGTGGCACAGGGGCACCCAGACCCCTGGGTCCCTGGGGTAGTGGGGTCCCACTGGGGCAATGGGGTGCTGGGGGGGTGGAACAGGGGTCTCCAGATACTGGGGTCCCTCTCTGGGTGCTGGGGGTGGCATGGGGGTCCCGAGACCCCTGGGTGCTGGGGCAGTGGGGTCCCACCGGGGCAGTGGGGTGCTGGGGGTGGTATGGGGGTCCCTGAACCCTGAGTCCCTCACTGGGTGCTGGGGGTGGCACGTGGGCACCGAGACCCCTGGGTCCCAGGGGCAGTGGGGTCCCATGGGAGCAGTGGGGTGCTGAGGTCCCCAAACTGCAGGGTCCCTGGACCCCTGGGTCCCTCCATGGTTGCTGGGGGTGGCACGGGGGTCCCCAAACTCCAGGGTCCCTGGACCCCTGGGTCCCTCCATGGGTGCTGGGGGATGGCATGGGGGTCCCCAAACTCCAGGGTCCCTGGACCCCTGGGTCCCTCCGTGGGTGCTGGGGGGTGGCACGGGGGTCCCCAAACTCCAGGGTCCCTGGACCCCTGGGTCCCTCCATGGGTGCTGGGGGATGGCATGGGGGTCCCCAAACTGCAGGGTCCCTGGACCCCTGGGTCCCTCCGTGGGTGCTGGGGGGTGGCACGGGGGTCCCCAAACTCCAGGGTCCCTGGTCCCCTGGGTCCATCCATGGGTGCTGGGGGATGGCATGGGGGTCCCCAAACTGCAGGGTCCCTGGACCCCTGGGTCCCTCCGTGGGTGCTGGGGGATGGCATGGGGGTCCCCAAACCCCGGGGGTCCCTGGACCCCTGGGTCCCTCCATGGGTGCTGGGGGTGGCATGGGGGTCCCCAAACCCGAGGGGTCGCTGGACACCTGGGTCCCTCCATGGGTGCTGGGGGGCGGCAAGGGGGTCCCCAAACTGCAGGGTCCCTGGTCCCCTGATTCCCTCCATGGGTGCTGGGGGTGGCATGGGGGTCCCCAAACCCGAGGGGTCGCTGGACACCGGGGTCTCTCCGTGGGCGCTGGGGGGTGGCACGTGGGTCCCCAAACCCCGGGGGTCCCTGGATGCCGGGGTCCCTCCGTGGGCGCTGGGGGGTGGCACGGGGGTCCCCAAACTGCAGGGGCCCTGGATGCCGGGTCCCTCCGTGGGCGCTGGGGGCTGGCACGGGGGTCCCCAAACCCCGGGGGTCCCTGGATGACGGGGTCCCTCCGTGGGTGCTGGGGGGTGGCACGTGGGTCCCCAAACCCCGGGGGTCCCTGGATGACGGGGTCCCTCCATGGGTGCTGGGGGGCGGCAAGGGGGTCCCCAAACTGCAGGG
Organism: Phalacrocorax carbo; assembly: GCF_963921805.1. NCBI lineage: Eukaryota > Metazoa > Chordata > Aves > Suliformes > Phalacrocoracidae > Phalacrocorax > Phalacrocorax carbo. Next base: position 412,364 of record NC_087544.1, on the reverse strand, counting down.
TCCCTGGACCCCTGGGTCCCTCCGTGGGCGCTGGGGGGTGGCACGTGGGTCCCCAAACCCCGGGGGTCCCTGGATGCCGGGGTCCCTCTGTGGGTGCTGGGGGGTGGCACGGGGGTCCCCAAACTGCAGGGGCCCTGGATGCCGGGTCCCTCTGTGGGCGCTGGGGGGTGGCACGGGGGTCCCCAAACTGCAGGGGCCCTGGATGCTGGGTCCCTCTGTGTGTGCTGGGGGGTGGCATGGGGGTCCCCAAACCCCGGGGGTCCCTGGATGCCGGGGTCCCTCTGTGGGTGCTGGGGGGTGGCACGGGGGTCCCCAAACTGCAGGGGCCCTGGATGCCGGGTCCCTCTGTGGGCGCTGGGGGGTGGCACGGGGGTCCCCAAACTGCAGGGGCCCTGGATGCCGGGTCCCTCCGTGGGCGCTGGGGGCTGGCATGGGGGTCCCCAAACCCCGGGGGTCCCTGGATGACGGGGTCCCTCCGTGGGTGCTGGGGGGTGGCACAGGGGTCCCCAAACCCCGGGGGTCCCTGGATGCCAGGGTCCCTCCGTGGGCGCTGGGGGGTGGCACGGGGGTCCCCAAACTGCAGGGGCCCTGGACCCCTGAATCCCTCCATGGGTGCTGGGGGCTGGCACGTGGGTCCCCAAACCCCGGGGGTCCCTGGACGCCGGGGTCCGCCGGCAGCACCCTGTCACCCTCTCCCCTCCCGCAGGCGACCCGGGCGCCCCCGGCCCCCCGCCACCCCTGGAGCTGCGGCTGCGGCGGCTCGAGGAGGAGCTGGCGCTGGTGAAGGCGGCGTTGGCGGACGCCCTGCGGCGCCTCGGCCTCTACGACCAGCACCTTCCCCGGCTCCTCCAGCACCCACCCTACGGTGAGGCCTCGGCGGCGGGGTGTGTGTCCCCCCCACCCCCGCCCCGGGGGGCTGCGGCAGCCCCCCACCATGGGGGTCGCTTGCCTGGAGGCCTGGAGCCCCCTGCACGCCTCGGTATGCGGGGGGTCTTGGGTGCTGACCCCCTCTCCCACCACCCCCCCCCAACAGCCAATGGTGCCATCCCGGAGTCCTGCCTGCAGCTGGACCCCAACGGGCCCCCCCTGGACCCCCACGGGCCCCCCCAAACCATCAGTGTGGGGACGCAGACGGAGGAGACGCCCCCAGCCCCGGAGGCGCCGGGAGGCAGCGGGGAGCAAGGGGCCCCCCAGGAGCCGCCCCCCCCAGGGTCCCCCCCGTGCCCCCCAGCACCCGCCCCGGCCTCCCCAGAGCCCCCGGCTCCCGACTCCCCCCCGGCAGCCCCCAGCCCGGCCCCGCGGGGTCCCCGCAAAGAGCTGTGAGGATGGGGGGCCCCGATGTCTGGGTCCGCTGGGGGAGCTGGGGGGGTGTCTGTGGGGAGAGGGGTGGGGGTCTGAATGCCTGGGTCTGTTCTGGGGGGGGTCTGTTTTGGGGGGGGTGGGGGTCTGAATGCCTGGGTCTGTTTTGGGGGGGTCTGTTAGGAGAGGGGTGGGGGTCTGAATGCCTGGGTCTGTTTTGGGGGGGGTCTGTGGGGAGAGGGGTGGGGGTCTGAATGCCTGGGTCTGTTTTGGGGGGGGTCTGTGGGGAGAGGGGTGGGGGTCTGAATGCCTGGGTCTGTTCTGGGGGGGGTCTGTTTTGGGGGGGGTGGGGTCTGAATGCCTGGGTCTGTTTTGGGGGGGGTCTGTGGGGAGAGGGGTGGGGGTCTGAATGCCTGGGTCTGTTTTGGGGGGGGTCTGTGGGGAGAGGGGTGGGGGCTGATTGCTTGGGTCCGGGGAGGGGGGAGCTGTTGGGAGTAGGGTGGGATTTGGGGGGGGTATGAGAGCTGGGGGGTGTTAACCCTTCACTGAGGGCGCCCCCCCGCCCCCCGTGCCCCCCGGCCCCCCCAGCCTGCGCAGGCACAGCTCGTCCTCCGGCAGCGCCAGCCCCCGGCAGCGCCTGAGCAGGAAAGCGGCTTCGTCCGCCAACCTCCTGCTGCAGGCGGGGAGCCCCGAGAGGTGGGGGCCCCCCCCGCACCCCCAAACCCACCGTGCCCCCCCACAGACCCCCCCTGCACCCCCACAGCCCCCCCTGCACCCCCTCTGCACCCCCTCATCCCCCCTGCACCCCCTCATCGCCCTGTGCCCCCAAACCTCCCCTGCACCCCCTCAATCCCCCCACCCCTCATCCCCCCCTGCAACCCCCCACTCCCTCATCCCCCTGCACCCCCACAGACCCCCCGCACCCCCTCACACCCCCCTGCACCCCCAAACCTGCCCTGCACCCCCCACCCCCTCATCCCCCCTGCACCCCCACAGACCCCCTGCACCGCCCACCCCCTCATCCCCCCCTGCACCCCCAAACCTCCCCTGCACCCCCCACCCCTTCATCACCCCCTGCACCCCCACCTCTTGTCCCCCTGCACCCCCTCATCCCCCCCGCACCCCCAAACCTCCCCTGCACCCCACACCCCCTCGTGCCCCCCGCATCCCCAAACCTCCCCTGCACCCCCCACCCCCTCGTCCCCCCCGCACCCCCACAGACCCCCCGCACCCCCTCACACCCCCCCGCACCCCCAAACCTCCCCTGCACCCCCCACCCCCTCGTCCCCCCTGCACCCCCAAACCTCCCCTGCACCCCCCACCCCCTCGTCCCCCCGCACCCCCACAGACCCCCCGCACCCCCTCACACCCCCCCGCACCCCCAAACCTCCCCTGCACCCCCCACCCCCTCGTCCCCCCCGCACCCCCACAGACCCCCGTTGACGCCGCCTCTCCCTGGCAGCCGCCCGAAGGAGCCCACCCTGAGCCCAGGTGGGTGCTGGGGGGGGGGGCAGAGGGTCATTTTTGGGGTGCAGGGGTGTGTGGGGGGGTCATTACTGGGGTGCAGGGCCATGTGGGGATCACTTTTGGGGTGCAGGGCACTCACTTTTGGGGTGCAACCCCCCCCTTTCCCTCCCCAGGGTCGCGCCGCGGGAACTACAACCTGGGTGAGGCTCGGGGGCATGCGTCCGTCCGTCCGTCCGTCTGTGGGGCGGGGGCCATGGGGTGACCCCCGGTGTGTGTGTCCCCCCCCCCCACAGAAGGGGTGTCGGTGAAGATGTTCCTGCGGGGCCGCCCCATCACCATGTACGTGCCCTCGGGGCTGGGCCCCTACGGGGGGCTGCGGGCCGAGCTGCCCCCCGAGCGCCTCCAGCTCGACTGGGTGTATCCTGCGCCGCGCAGCGGGGTGACCCCCACCCCCACCCCCCACCCATGGCGTGTCCCGTCCGCCCGCCTCCTCCCCCCCCCACCCCAACCGGGGGGTCCCCCACCCCATCCCTGTCCCTGTCTGGGTGCGCATGTCTCGCTCTGGGGGTCCCCATCCCTCTCTGGGGGTCCCATCCTTGGCCCCATCCCCAAGAGCCTCTGGGGGTCCCCGTCCCAAGCCCTCTCTGGGGGTCCCCATCTGGGGGTCTCCATCCCATTCCCTCTCTGGGGGTCCCCATCCCTCTCTGGGGTCCCCATCTGGGTGTCTCCATCCCCATCCCCATCCCTCTCCAGGGGTCCCCATCCCTCTCTGGGGGTCCCCATCCCTCTCTGGGGTCCCCATCTGGGTGTCCCCATCCCCATCCCCACCCCTCTCTGGGGTTCCCTGTCCCACTGTGGGGGTCCCGATCTGGGTGTCTCCATCCCCACCCCTCCCTGGGGGTCCCCATACCTCTCGGGGGTCCCCATCTGGGTGTCTCCATCCCCACCCCTCCCTGGGGGTCCCCATCCCACTCTGAGGGTCCCCATCTGGGTGTCTCCATCCCCACCCCTCCCTGGGGGTCTCTACCCCACTCTGGGGGTCCGCATCCCTCTCTGGGGTCCCCATCTGGGTGTCCCCATGCCCACCTCTCTCCGGGGGTCCCCGTCCCTCTCTGGGGGTCCCCATCTGGGTGTCTCCATCCCCACCCCTCCCTGGGGGTCCCCACCCCTCTCCGGGGGTCCCCATCCCACTCTGGGGGTTCCCATCCCTCCCTGGGGGTCCCCACCCCTCTCCAGGGGTCCCCACCCCTCCCTGGGGGTCCGCATCCCTCTCTGGGAGTCCACCACCTGGGGGTTCCCCTCTGAGGAGTGGGGGGGGTGGGGGGTGGGGGGCGGGTGAAGGGAGGGGGGGGGTCCCCACCCACCGCCCCCGTTGCGCCCCTTAACGGCGCCCAGTTACGGGTACCGGGGCCGGGACAGCCGCTCCAACCTGCACGTGCTGGCCTCGGGCGAGCTCGTGTACTTCATCGCCTGCGTAGTCATCCTCCTGCACGTCCCGCGCCGCCGCCAGCGCCACTACCTGCGCCACAGCGACTGCGTGCGCTGGTGAGCCCCGGGCTGGGGGGGGGCGGCGGGGGTCCCCCCGGCACCCCCTCCTCCTCCTCCTCACCCCCTGATTCTCCCTCCCCCGCCGCAGCCTGGCCGTGCACCCCGACCGCCTCCGCGTCGCCAGCGGGCAGGCGGCCGGCGTCGACAAGGACGGCAAGGTGGGGTGCGGGGGGTGGGGGGTGGGAGGGGGTGGGGAGGGGGTGGGGATGGGGATGGGGAGGGGATGAGATGGGGATGGGGATGGGGATGGGATGGGGATGGGATGGGGATGGGATGGGGATGGGGATGGGATGGGGATGGGATGGGGGTGGGATGGGGATGGGGATGGGATGGGGATGGGATGGGGGTGGGATGGGGATGGGGATGGGGATGGGGATGGGGATGGGGAGGGGATGAGATGGGGATGGGGATGGGGATGGGATGGGGATGGGGATGGGGATGGGGATGGGATGGGATGGGATGGGTATGGGGATGGGGATGGGGATGGGGATGGGGATGGGGATGGGATGGGGATGGGGATGGGATGGGGATGGGGATGGGGATGGGATGGGATGGGGATGGGGATGGGGATGGGTTGGGGATGGGGATGGGGATGGGATGGGGATGGGGATGGGATGGGATGGGATGGGGATGGGGATGGGGATGGGGATGGGATGGGGATGGGATGGGGATGGGATGGGGATGGGGATGGGGATGGGATGGGGATGGGGATGGGATGGGGATGGGGATGGGATGGGGATGGGATGGGGATGGGGATGGGGATGGGATGGGGATGGGGATGGGATGGGGATGGGATGGGGGTGGGATGGGGATGGGGATGGGGATGGGATGGGGATGGGATGGGGATGGGATGGGGTTGGGATGGGGATGGGATGGGGGTGGGGATGTGATGGGATGTGATGGATGGGGAGAGGATGGGATGGGGATGGGATGAGATGGGGATGGGATCAGATGGGGATGTGATGGGATTGGGATTGGAACTGGAATGGGGAGAGGATGGGATGGGGAGGGGATGGGGAGGGGATGGAGGTGTGGGTGGATGGGATGGGAGTGGGGATGGGGAGGGTATAGGGAGGGGGTGGGGAGGGGATAGGACAGGGGCCGAGGCAGGCATTTGATAGGGACGGGATAAAGATAAGAGAGGGAGAGGAAGGGATGGGGACAAGGACGGGATGGGATGAGCATACGTGTCCCCCCACCGTGGGACGGGACCCCCTGGGCCCCCCCGCCCCGCGCTGTCCCCGCAGCCGCTGCAGCCCATCGTCCACATCTGGGACTCGGCCACGCTGCTCACGCTGCAGCAGATCGGCCTCGGCAGCTTCGAGCGGGGCGTGGGCTCCCTCGCCTTCTCCACCGCCGTGAGTCCGCGTTCCCCCGTCCCTCCGTCCCTCCGTCCCCCTGGGTGGCGTGCGTCCGTCCCCCTCACCCCTGGCCCCCCAGGACCAGGGCGCTTACCTCTGCGTGGTGGACGACTCCAACGAACACATGATGTCGGTGTGGGACTGCGCCCGCGGCACCAAGCAGGCGGAGGTCAAGGTGAGGGGACCCAGGCGTCCCGGATGGGGGGACCCCAGCAGCCGGGGTGAGGGGGTTCCCAGGCATCCAGACAGCTCACACACACCCCCCACCTCCGCGCTCTGCCCCACAGAGCACAAACGAGTCCGTGCTGACGGTGGAGTTCAACCCCCAAGACAGCAGCAGCATCATCACCAGCGGCAAATCCCACGTCTACTTCTGGACCTGGAGCGGGGCCACCCTCACCAAGAAGCAGGGCATTTTTGGGGTGAGCAGGGTGCCCCAGGGAGGGTCTGGGATGGGGGGGTGGGGAGCCCCCACGTCCGTGCTGACGCCCCCATCTTCCCCTTTCCAGAAGTACAAGAAGCCCAAGTTCATCCAATGCTTCATCTTCGACGCCGCCGGGGACGTGCTGACGGGTGACTCCGAGGGCAACATCCTGACGTGGACCCGCGCCGCCGGGGACGGCCGCACGCCGGGGAAGGGTGGCAAAGGTGGGGGACGGGGGACGGGGGGACGGGGGACGAGGGACCACGGGGCAGCTGTGGGGGCTGAACCCCGCCTCCGCAGAGACGTACCAGATCGGGCAGCAGACCCGGGCGCACGAGGGCAGCATCTTCGCCCTCTGCCGCCGGCGAGACGGGACGGTGCTGAGCGGCGGCGGCAAGGACCGGCGGGTGGTGTGCTGGAGCCCCGCGCTGGCCCTGCTGCAGGAGGCCGAGGTGGGGGACCCGGCCCCCCAAAAAAAACCCTTCCCTAGTTCCCCAAAATCTGCCCCCAGCCCTTCAAAACCCGCTCTGACCCCCAGAACCTTCCCTGGTCCCCCAGTACCTTCCCTGGTCCCCCAGCTCCCTGAGTGCTTTGGGGCAGGGGTGACCATGAAGGGGGGGTTTTGGGGTGCCCCCCCCGACCCCCCCACCCCGACCTCCAGCTCCCTGAGCGCTTCGGGGCGGTGCGGACCATCGCGGAGGGACCCGGGGACGAGCTGCTGGTGGGGACGACCCGCAACGCTCTGTTACGGGGGACGCTGGCCGCCGGCTTCACCCCCATCGTGCAGGTTGGGCTGGGGAAGGGAGGGGGACGACGGGGGTCTCCCCACCATGGGGACGGGGTGATGATCCCCCCACCACCCCCCTTCTCGTCCCCCACCCCCAGGGACACACGGACGAGGTGTGGGGCTTGGCCACGCACCCCAGCTGCTGCCTCTTCCTCACCTGCGGCTACGACCGGCAGCTCTGCCTGTGGGACGGGCAGGAGCACGCGCTGGCCTGGAGCCTGTCGCTGGAGGTGGGGGGCTGGGGGGGCTGGGGGGCAGGCGGCTGGTGTGGGGGTACAGGGGGTTTGGGGGGACCAGGGGGCAGGAGGCTGGTGTGGGGGTACAGGGGGTTTGGGGGGGACCAGGGGGCAGGAGGCTGGTGTGGGGGTACAGGGGGTTTGGAGGGACCAGGGGGCAGGAGGCTGGTGTGGGGGTATGGGGGGTTTGGGGGGGCTGGGGGGCAGGAGGCTGGTGTGGGGGTACAGGGGGTTTGGGGGGACCAGGGGGCAGGAGGCTGGTGTGGGGGTACGGGGGGTTTGGGGGGACCAGGGGGCAGGAGGCTGGTGTGGGGGTACGGGGGGTTTGGGGGGGCTGGGGGGCAGGAGGCTGGTGTGGGGGTACAGGGGGTTTGGAGGGACCAGGGGGCAGGAGGCTGGTGTGGGGGTACGGGGGGTTTGGGGGGGCCGGGGGGCAGGAGGCTGGTGTGGGGGTACAGGGGGTTTGGGGGGACCAGGGGGCAGGAGGCTGGTGTGGGGGTACGGGGGGTTTGGGGGGACCAGGGGGCAGGAGGCTGGTGTGGGGGTACGGGGGGTTTGGGGGGGCTGGGGGGCAGGAGGCTGGTGTGGGGGTACAGGGGGTTTGGGGGGACCAGGGGGCAGGAGGCTGGTGTGGGGATACGGGGGGTTTGGGGGGACCAGGGGCAGGAGGCTGGTGTGGGGGTACAGGGGGTTTGGGGGGACCAGGGGGCAGGAGGCTGGTGTGGGGATACGGGGGGTTTGGGGGGGACCAGGGGGCAGGAGGCTGGTGTGGGGGTACAGGGGGTTTGGGGGGACCAGGGGGCAGGAGGCTGGTGTGGGGGTACAGGGGGTTTGGGGGGACCAGGGGGCAGGAGGCTGGTGTGGGGGTACAGGGGGTTTGGGGGGGACCGGGGGCAGGAGGCTGGTGTGGGGGTACGGGGGGTTTGGGGGGACCAGGGGGCAGGAGGCTGGTGTGGGGGTCCGGGGGGGTCCAGGGTGGCGCAGGGGACAGGAGGCCGGTGTGGGGGTCTGGGGGGCTCTAGGGTGGGGCAGGGGGCAGGAGGCCGGTGTGGGGGTCTGGGGGGGTCTGGGGTGGGGCAGGGGGCAGGAGGCCGGTGTGGCGGTCCGGGGGGGTCCAGGGTGGGGCAGGGGGCAGGAGGCCGGTGTGTGGGTCTGGGGGATCCGGGGGTCTGGGACCCGCACGGCCTGACGCCCCCGTCCCCCGCAGGACACGGGGCTCTGCGCTGACTTCCACCCGGGGGGGCAGCTGGTGGCCGTGGGGCTGCTCACGGGGCGGTGAGTGATGGGGGACAGCGGGGGGGGCGACATGGGGGGACAGTGGGGGGGGAGGGGGGCACAACAGTGGCTGGGGGACATGGTGCTACACTGGGGGGGACTGAGACGTGGGGGGACGGGTGCCCTCAGCCTGCCCGACCCCGCGGTCCCCATGTCCCCCCCGGTACCCGCTCTGCCCTCGTTCCCCTGTGTCCCCCCACCCCGTGTGTGTCCCCCCCGTGTCCCCCCGCCCCGTGTCCCCCCCCCCGTGTCCCTGCTGTCCCCACAGGTGGCTGGTGCTGGACACGACAACCCAGCAGCCGCTGGCCGGGGGCTCGGATGGGAACGAGCAGCTCTCGGTGGTGCGGTTCTCCCCGGGTGAGCCCCTCCCCGTCCCCATCCCCACGGCGAGGTGGGGGAGGACACCCACCCACCCACCCTGTGTGTGTGTCCCCCCCGTCCCCCAACCCTTTCCCTGTCCCCGCAGACGGCTCCTTCCTGGCCATCGGCTCCCACGACAACTTCATCTACATCTACAGCGTCACCGAGGGCGGACGCAAGTACACCCGCTTCGGGCGCTGCGTGGTGAGAGTCGGGATGGGGGGGGCGGCTCTGGGGGTCCCCGGTGACCCTCGTGTCCCCAACACCCCCTCCTGTCCCCCCCTCCTCCCCCAGGGCCACTCCAGCTTCATCACCCACCTGGACTGGTCCAAGGACGGCCGCTTCGTCATGTCCAACTCGGGGGACTACGAGATCCTCTACTGTGAGCGGGGGGAATGGATGGGGAGGGGGCTGGTGGGCACCCCCTCACCCTGCTGGGACACCCCCGGGGGCTGGTGGGCATCCCCTTCTCCTGGTGGGACCCCCAGGGGCTGGTGGGACCCCCAGGGGCTGGTGGAGACCCCCTTCTCCTGGTGGGACCCCCCAGGGGCTGGCAAGCACCCCGTTACCCTGCTGGGACCCCCGAGGGGTTGGTGGGCATCCCCTTCTCCTGGTGGGACCCCCCAGGGCTGGTGGGCACCCCATTACCCTGCTGGGACCCCCCAGGGGTTGGTGGGCACCCCCTTCTCCTGGTGGGACCCCCCAGGGGGTGGTGGGCACCCCCTTCTCCTGGTGGGACCCACAGGGGTTGGTGGGCACCCCGTTACCCTGCTGGGACCCCCCAGGAGCTGGTGGGCACCCCGTTACCCTGCTGGGACCCCCAGCATGGGGGGTTCGCATGCACCCTGTAAGCCCCAGGGGATCTGTGTGCCCCCCTCATTCTGCTGGGGGCGGGGGCCGGTGTGCACCCCACTCCTCCCCCAGGATCTGGGGTGGGGTGGGGGTCTCTCACTGTCCCTGTCCCCCTGCCCAGGGGACGTCGCCGGGGGCTGCAAACTGCTCCGCAACCGCTTTGAGAGCCGGGACCGCGAATGGGCGTCCTACACCTGCGTGCTGGGCTTCCACGTCTTCGGTGAGCGTGGTGGGGGGCCGGGGCGGGCAGGAATTGGGAGTTGGGGGGGGCTCTGGAGGTCCCCCTGACACCCCAACCCCCCCCACATCACACACCCCCCCCCACAGGTGTCTGGCCTGACGGCTCGGACGGCACCGACATCAACTCCCTGTGCCGGTCCCACCACGAGCGCGTGGTGGCCGTGGCCGATGACTTCTGCAAAGTTCATCTCTTCCAGTACCCCTGTGCCCGCCCCAAGGTGGGCTGGGGGTCGGGAGAGGGGCTTGGGGGGGTCCGCACCCCCTGGTGGGGTGGGCTGGGGGTCAGGAGAGGGGCTCAGGGGGGTCCGCACCCCCTGGTGGGGTGGGCTGGGGGTCAGGAGAGGGGCTATGGGGGCTCCAGACCCCTGGGTGGGCCAGGCTGGGGGTGCAGAGGGAGGTTTGGGGGGAACTGGACCCCCTGGTGGGGTGGGCTGGGGGTCAGGAGAGGGGCTCAGGGGGGTCCGCACCCCCTGGTGGGGTGGGCTGGGGGTCAGGAGAGGGGCTATGGGGGCTCCAGACCCCGGGGTGGGCCAGGCTGGGGGTGCAGAGGGAGGTTTGGGGGGAACTGGACCCCCTGGTGGGGTGGGCTGGGGGTCAGGAGAGGGGCTATGGGGGGTCTGCACCCCCTGGTGGGGTGGGCTGGGAGTCGGGAGAGGGGCTATGGGGGGTCCAGACCCCTGGGTGGGGAAGGCTGGGGGATGGCATGTGCATGTAACACGCGTGCAAGGGGGATGGCATGTGCATGTAACACACGTGCAATGGTGTGTACATGCAACACGTGTGCAAGGGGGTGGCGTGTGCGTGCAACACACGTGCAAGGAGCAGCCCTGGGCGCGGGACACGCAGGCCGGCCACGCGTGGGCACACGCTCGTGCACAGGGGTCCGGGCCGGAGACGCACACGCGTGTTAACGCGCCCCCCGCAGGCACCGAGCCACGTGTACGGGGGCCACGGCAGCCACGTCACCAACGTGCGCTTCACCCACGACGACGGGCACCTCGTCTCCCTGGGGGGCAAAGACACCAGCGTCTTCCAGTGGCGGGTGCTGGGGGGGCCGACACCGCCCTGCAGCCGCTCGCCCTGCGCCCCGGAACCTGGGGGGGACCCCGACTCGCGCTGAGCCACCCCCCCCCCCCACCATGCTTCCTCTTCCGCTTCCTCTTCCTCCCTCCCTTCCTCACCCTCCTGGGGACCAAAGGTGGGGGGGGGGGGGGCTCGGGCCTCCCCCCCCTCCCCGTTTTCACGCTGCACTGTGAGAGGCACCAATAAAGCCTGGGGTCAGGGGCCCGGCTCCGCCTGCTTCCTGCCGTCGCGGAAACGGCCGCCCACTTCCCGGAAGTGCCGGAGATTGCCGAGCCGGCCCGAGGTTGTTGTTCCCCCCCCCACCCCGCCCCCTTTCCGGAAGTGCTCCGGTTCTGGCGGAACTTGCCGAGCCCCTTCCGGAGGAACCCGAAGCCGGGCCGAGGCGTTCCGAAGCTCTTCCGGAGTGGCCCGAGGAGTAGCGAGGCTTCTCCGGAGGTGCCCGAAGCCGGGCCGAAGGGTCCCGAAGCTCTTCCGGAGTGGCCCGAAGCGGCGCCGAGGAGTCCCGAAGCTTCTCCGGAGGTGCCCGAACCCCTTCCGAAAGATTCCGAGGTCTCTCCGGAAGTACCCGAGGCCGCGCCGAGCTTGTTCCGAAGCCGCCCGAACCGTTCCGGAGGCGCCCGAGCGGGTCGTGCCGGTGCGGAGGCGGCGGGAGCGGGAGGCGATGAAGCGCGGCCGGGGCCGGGCCCGGGGGTAGCGCGGCCGAACGAGCGGCCATGGCGGCCAACATGTACCGTGTCGGCGGTGAGCGGCGGCCGGGGGGGCCGAGCGGGGTCGTGGGGAGAGTGGGCCCCGCGCCTGTGAGGGGACGGGGGTCCCGTGAAGGGGTTAGGGGGGTCCGTGAGGGACGGGGGACGGGGCTTGTGAGGAGGAGGGAGGTCGGGGGTGGGTGTGTGTGTGTCCTGTGAGGGGATTTGGGGGTCCCGCGAGGGACGGGGGGGGGCTTGTGAGGAGGAGAGAGGTCTGTGAGAGGAGGGGGGGGGTCCCGTGAGGGGATTAGGGGGGGTCCGGGGTGGGGGGGATTCTTGTGAGGAGGAGGGAGGTCTGTGACGGGATTAGGGGGGGTCCTTGAGGGTCGGGGGGGGTCTTGTAGGGGGGAGGGTGGTCCTTTGAGGGGATTAAGAGGGTCCGTGACGTTCGGGGGGACCCGTGAGAGGAGGGGGGTCCCAGAAGGGGAAGGGGGGGGGTCCACTGCGGGGATTAACGGGGTCCGTGAGGGTCGGGGGGGAGCCGTGAGAGGAGGGTGGCCCTACAAGGGGAAAGGGGGAGTCCCGTGAGGGGATTTGGGGGGGTCTGTGAGGGACGGGGGGGCACTGCGAGGGAATGGGGGTCCCTGAGCCCCAGAGGTGGGTGATGATCACCCCCTCCCACCGTGTCTGTGAGGAAGAGGAGGGGTCCTTGGGGGGGGGCAAGGCTGTATCTGTGACAAGGGGGAGCCCGGCTTCTGGGGGGGGGGGGAGGGGTGTCGTCCTGTTCCCCCCCCCCATGAGGGGGAGGGTCCGTGTCAGTGGGAGACCCCAGGTCTGTAAGAGGGGGGGCTGGCTGCCTTTCAGCGAGGGAGGAAGGGGGTCCCAGGGTCTGCGAGGGAAGAGCGGCGGCTGGGTCTGTAAGGAATGGGGACTCCCCAAGGGGCAAGGGGGTCCCGCTGGGGACGGGGGGGGAGCCCCCACACCCATGAGGGTGTCCCTGTGTCTGTGAGGAGAAGCACCCCCTTAATTTTTTTCAGAGGAGAGATGGGGCCCCTCTTTTTTGTTAGAGGAAGAGGGTGGTTTGGGGGGGGGCCTCCCCTCACCACACCCCCTTTTTCTCCTGCAGATTATGTCTACTTCGAGAACTCCTCGAGCAACCCCTACCTCGTCCGCCGCATCGAGGAGCTCAACAAAGTGAGGAACTGCCTCCAGGGGCTGGGGGGAGGCACAGAGCCCTGGGGAAATGGGGTGTGTGGGGGGAAGACCCCCTCCCAATTCCGGGGCGGGGGGTGGGTGGGGGCTTCCCCTGCCCCTTCCTCACCTTCCTGCCCTCCCCTGCGCCCCCCAGACGGCCAACGGCAACGTGGAGGCCAAGGTGGTCTGCCTCTTCCGCCGGCGGGATATTTCCAGCAGCCTCAACAGCTTGGCCGACAGCAATGCACGTGAGTGCGGGTGGCTGCGCCCCCCGAGGGGGGGGCGGCGGTGGGGTGCGAGGGGTGGGTTCTGCGGCTGCGTCCCCCCCCCGCCCCCTTCCCTCTGCCCCAGGGCTTGGGGTGTGACACGGGGCAGATCCCGGCTTGCCACCGCTCCTACCACAGGGTGTTCGTTTAGTTCCCTGAGGGTGCTGGAGGGGGGAGGGTGCGTCTTTAAACCCCACCCCCACCCCCGAATTAGGCTGCCCCCCAGTTTGGGGTGGGGGGAGCTGCTCTTCCCCCATTTGCCATCCCTGGGGTGATTTTTTGGGGGGTGGGATAAGGGGGCAGAGCGCTGTGTCGTGGGGAAGGAGTGAGGCACAGCCTGGCCTCACCATGCGGCCCCCCCCTCCCCAGCAAAGCGGGGGGGGTCTGGCCCTGATGAGGGGGTTGGGGGGGCCCCCCAGGGGCTGCCCCACCCCCACCAGGCTTCCCGTGCATGTGAGCCCCCCTTCCTTCCCCCCTCGGCCTGGGCCGCTGCCAAAATCGTGGGGGTGGGGGGGGGTGCTGGGAGAACAATGCGCCTCCCTGCTTGATGGTGGGGGGCGGGGAGACACCCGTGGGGGGGGGCCCCCCTCTGACACCCCCCGCCGCCTGCGCCCAGGCGAGTTTGAGGAGGAATCCAAGCAGCCCACCATGACGGAGCAACAGCGTCACCAGCTGAAGCACCGCGAGCTTTTCCTCTCCCGGCAGTTCGAATCGTTGCCGGCCACCCACATACGGTGCGTGGCGGGGTGGGGGGCTGTGCGGGGTGGGGGTGTGGGTGGGGGCGGGGGGCGACGTCTCACCGTGAGACCCCCACTCTGCGCCTCGCAGGGGGAAGTGCAGCGTGACGCTCCTCAATGAAACCGATATCTTGGGCCAGTACCTGGAGAAGGAGGTGAGCCCCACGTGCCCCCCCCCCCACCCCCCAAGGCAGGGGGGCAGATTTGGGGCCCCTTCCCCACCTGGCTGAGCCCCCCCCCCAATTTATCCCCCCTCCCAGGATTGCTTCTTTTACTCGCTGGTGTTCGACCCGGTCCAGAAAACCCTCCTGGCCGACCAGGGCGAGATCCGGGTGGGCTGCAAATATCAGGCAGAAATCCCAGACCGGCTGGCTGAAGGTAAGGGTGGGGGGTCTCTGCGATGTTGGGGGAGGCACTGCGGAATGGTGGGGGGATTCAGCCTGACACCCCCCTCCCCAACATTTCCCACCCCCCCCCGCAAGGCGAGTCGGACAACCGAAACCAGCAGAAGATGGAGATGAAAGTGTGGGACCCCGACAACCCCCTGACGGACCGGCAAATCGACCAGTTCCTGGTGGTGGCACGGTGAGCTGGGGCACGGGGGGGTCCCCGCTGACGCCCCCCCAACCCCGTGTGTGTCCCCCTGACCCATGTGCGCGTCCCCCCCACCCCCCAGAGCCGTCGGGACCTTCGCGCGCGCCCTGGACTGCAGCAGCTCCATCCGACAGCCCAGCCTGCACATGAGCGCCGCCGCCGCCTCCCGGGACATCACGCTGGTGAGGTTTGGGGGGAGCCGGGGAGACCCCGGCGCCGCATCAGGGGGCCTCTTCCTGATCCCCCTCCCCATTTTGTGTCACCCCCCCACCCAGTTCCACGCCATGGACACGCTGCAGCGCAACGGCTACGATTTGGCCAAGGCCATGTCGACGCTGGTGCCGCAGGGAGGGCCGGTGCTGTGCCGCGACGAGATGGAGGAGTGGTCGGCCTCCGAGGCCATGCTCTTCGAGGAGGCGCTGGAGAAATACGGGAAGGACTTCAATGATATCCGGCAGGATTTTGTGAGTTGCTGGGAGGGGGGGGGGGCACAGGGCAAAGACCCCCCACCCCATCCCAGTGCGAGGACTCGATCCCCTCCTCTCCCCACAGCTGCCCTGGAAGTCTTTGGCCAGCATCGTGCAGTTTTATTACATGTGGAAGACCACCGACCGCTACATCCAGCAGGTGAAGGAGGGGGTTTGCTGCGGTTCTGGGGGGGCTGCTGCGCTTTGCGGGGGGCTGCCGCGAGCCCCCCCTGCTGTTGCCCCCTCCGTCTTACCCCCGTCTCTGCTCGCAGAAGAGGCTGAAAGCAGCGGAGGCGGACAGCAAGCTGAAGCAAGTCTACATCCCCACCTAGTGAGTCGGGGATGGGGGTGCTCCTGGGGGGGCCTGGACCCTCTTCTAGGCCTGGTGGGGGGGAACAGACCCCCCCTGACCCCCCCCTTTCTCTGCAGCACGAAGCCAAACCCCAACCAGATCATCTCGGTGGGCTCCAAACCCGGCATGAACGGGGCCGGCTTCCAGAAGGGGTTGACCTGCGAGAGCTGCCACAGTCAGTGGGGTGGGGTGGGGGGGGTCCTGGGGATGGGGGGAACAGGGGGATGCTGGGGTGGGGGGGGGTCCGGGGGCGGGGGAATGGGAGGACGTTGGGGTGGGGGAGCCCTGGGAAGGGGGGATGTTGGGGTGGGGGAGCCCTGGGAAGGGGGGATGTTGGGGTTGGGGGGTCTGGGGACAGAGGAACAGAGGGGACGTTGGGGTGTGGGGTCCTGGGGTGGGAGAGTGGGGGGTTCACTGGGGTGTGGGGTCCTGGGCTGGGGTAATGGGGGGGGGGGTTCAGGGGATGGGGGAATGGGGGGGGATGCTGGGGTTGGGGGGTCACTGGGGCGGGGGGTGCAGGGGATGGGGGAATGGGGGGGTGCTGAGGGTGGGGGGTCCTGGGATGGGGGTCTGAGCTCTGGGTAGGAATGGGGGGGCTGGGGGCAGCGGGGGTGGGGGGTTAGATGTGAAGCAGTAGCAAAGGGTGGGGGACAGGGTGGAGGCAGTGAGGGGGCTATGGGGGTGGGAGGGGGGCATGGGGGGGTTTAGGGATTGGGGGCAGGATGGGGGTGTTGGAGGGCAGGTCCCCAGGGCAGGCAGCGGAGCCCCAGGGTCCCTGTGCCCACCCCGGGGCGGGGGTGGGAGGTCTCCATGCCCACCCTGTTTCCCCCCCACCATAGCCACCCAGTCTGCCCAGTGGTACGCCTGGGGCCCCCCCAACATGCAGTGCCGCCTCTGCGCCTCGTGCTGGATCTACTGGAAGAAGTACGGGGGGCTGAAGACCCCCACCCAGCTGGAGGGGGCCGCCCGCAGCGCCTCGGTGAGCCCCAGGGCGGGCCAGGCTGGGGGGTGCAGGACCCCCCCTCGCTTTACTAACCCCCCCTCACCTTGTCCGTCCTCGCAGGAGCCGCACTCTCGGGGCCACCTCTCGCGCCCCGAGGCGCAGAGCCTCTCTCCCTACACCACCAGCGCCAGCCGGGCCAAGCTGCTGGCCAAGAACCGGCAGACGTTCCTGCTGCAGACCACCCGCCTCACCCGCCTGGCGCGCCGCCTCTGCCGCGACGTCCTGCAGCCGCGCCGCGCCGCCCGCCGCCCCTACGCCCCCATCAACGCCAACGCCATCAAGGCCGAGTGTAGGGGACGGGCTGGGGGGCGCCCTTCCTCCTCCCCCCCTTCCACCCTTCCTCCTCCTCCCCCCTTCCTCCCTCCCTTCCTCCTCCCTTCCCTCCCTTCCTCCCTCCTTCCCTCCCTCCCTCCCTCCCTTCCTTCCTCCCTCCTTCCCTTCCTCCCTCCCTCCCTCCTTCCCTCCTTCCCTTCCTCCCTCCCTCCCTCCTTCCCTCCCTCCCTCCCTCGCTCCTTCCCTTCCTCCCTCCCTCCCTCCCTCCTTCCCTTCCTCCCTCCCTCCTTCCCTTCCTCCCTCCCTCATTCCCTCCCTCCTTCCCTTCCTTCCTCCTTCCCTCCCTCCTTCTCCTCCTCCTCCCTCCCTTCCTCTTTTCCTCCCTCCCTCCCCCCTTCCTCCCTTCCTCCCTCCCTCCCCCCTTCCTCCCTTCCTCCTCCTCCTCACCAGCCGTTCCCTCCCACAGGCTCCATCCGCTTGCCCAAGGCCGCCAAGGCCCCCCTCAAGGTTCACCCGCTGGCCCGGCTGCCCCTCGCCGCCATCGTCAAGGAGCTGGGTGAGGGGCTGAGGGGCGTGTCCTTGGGGGTGGGGGGCTTCAGCCTGGGGGGGTCTGAGGAGCTGGGTGGGGGGCTTCAGCCTGGGGGGCTGTTGGGGGGGGTCACCAGGGGTGTGGGGTGTAACCCTTGGGGGGGGGAGTGGTCCCCAAGGGCTCTGGAGTGGCTAGGGGTGCAGGGGGCTGGATTTTGGGGCTCTTATGGGAGTTGTGGGGTGGTGGTGGGGGTCCTATGGGGTTGGGGGGAGCTGGGGCCACCCCCCGACCCCACCTGACCCCCCCGGCCCCCCATAGCGGCACAGGCCCCCCTGAAGCCGAAGACGCCACGGGGCACCAAGACCCCCATCAACCGCAACCAGCTGAGCCAGAGCCGGGGGCTGGCAGGGCTGGTGGGCAAGAGGGGCTACGAGGGGGCGGGCGAGGGCCACCGCCCCCCCCGGGTACGGGTACGGGCCGCTGGGGGGCTGCGAGGGGGCGGCGAGGGCCACCACCCCCGGGTATGGGGCTACGGGGGGGCGGGCTCTGCCTGGGAGTGACAGGGAGTAGGGCTGGGGTGGGAGGGGCTGGGGTGATTGACGGGGTGGGGCCTGGGGGATTGGGGTGGCTGTGGGAGGGGCTGGGGTGATTGACGGGGGTGGAGTATAGTGCTTGACAAGGGGTGGGGTCTGGGGTGATTGGCAGGGGGGGTGGGGTCGGGGAGTGGGGTGGCTGGGGGGCTGGTGTGATTGGCAGGGGGAGGAGCCTGGGGAAATGGGTTGGGCTGGCTGTGGGGGCCGGTCTGATGTGATTGACAAGGGGGGGGGATGGTCTGTGGGAATGGGGCTGCCTCTGATTGGTGGGGAAAGGGCCTGTGGGTTGGGACTGCGCTAATTGACAAGGGAGGGGCTGGGGCGGCCTCTGGGTTGACTGACAGTTCCCAGGGCCGGTGGGTAGTGGGGGGGGGTGTGTCGGCGGCCTGTGATTGGCCATGGGGCGGGGCCTGACGCTGCCGCTCAGGTGGGGGGCTCGGGCCTCCCGTTCTCGGCCAACGGGCGCCCCCTGGCGGCGGGGCTGCGCGCCGGGCCCCCCCCCGCCAGCAAGCGCCAGAAGCTGAACCCCGCCGACGCCCCCAACCCCGTCGTCTTCGTGGCCACCAAGGACACCAGGTTGGGGGGCTTGGGGTGGGGGGGGGGGGGTCGTGGGGTGCTGATGGGCAGGGGGAAAGGGGGGGGGGGGGATGATCTCGGGGGATTTGGGGAAGGATCTGGGATGGTGGTGGGGATCTGGGGGGCTGTGCGATGGAGGGGGGGATGATCTGAGGAGCCATGGCATGGGGGGGGCGCTGGGGTGCTGTTGGGTGGGGGGAGAGGGGTGGTGGGGTGGGGCAGAGCGGGAATATTGTGGGGGGCCATAGGAGGGATATGGGGGGGCCATGGGGTAGTGGGGGGGATATGGGGCTCTAGGGCGCAGAGGTGGGTGATCTGTGTGGCCATGGGGGAGATCTGGGGAGCCACGGGGAGGAAGAGGGCTGATTTGGGGGTGTCATGGAGGGGGATCTGGGGGGCTGTAGGGCTATGGGGTGGAGGAGGGGATATGGGGTGTCATGGGGAGGAGAGAGGGGATGATCTGGGGTGCCATGGGGCAGAGGGGGACGGGCCGTGGGCCACTCCTGACCTCCCCGTCCCCCCGCCAGGGCGCTGCGGAAGGCGCTGACGCACGTGGAGCTCCGCCGTGCTGCCCGTCGCCCCAACCTGCCCCTCAAGGTGAAGCCGGGGATGCCCCTGCGGCCTGGGGGGGGGTCCCTGGCGCCCCCTGCCCCCCCTCACCCCGCCAGCACCTCGGAGCCCATCGTCCTCGAGGACTGACCCCCCTCCCCCCCACCGCCGGGCCGGGCCCCTTTTGTATTTTTTTTATTTCCATAGAAATGGCGAGGGGATGGGGGGGGTGGGGGAGGGGGTCCTGGTGCCGGTCTGGAGCCCCTCCCCCCCTGCGCTGCCCCCCGACCCCCCGCGGGCCCCTTTTGTACGTGGAGCAACGCCCCCGGTTTTGTATCTCGGGTTGTCCCGGTTCTGTAGCGACAGGAAATAAAACTGATGATTTTTTCTTCACCGGGAGCCAAAAACCGGTGCCGCGGGGTGGGGTGGGGGGAGCCCGGGGGTGGGGGGAGCCCAGGGGTAGGGGGGCTCTGGGTGGAACGTTTCCGGCGGGTCGCGTTTCCGGGCGGAACGCTTCGGGCGGAAGTTCCCCGGGAGGGAGGTTGGGGGGACGGACTACTTCCGGCGGAAGTGTGCCGGGGAGAGCGGGCGCGGGAGGACGCTGGTGGTGGTGCGGGGAGGGAACCGGGAACGACACCCAGAACCGGCACTGGGACCGGCTCGGGGAACCGGGGACGGAACTGGGAACCGGGGACGGAACTAGGAACCGGCACCGGGACCGGCCTAGCTATGGACGCGGCCCCCGGCCCAGCCCCCGACCCTGACCCCGACCCCGGCCCCGGCCCACCCGCGGATGCAACCCCCGGCCCGGCCCCCGACCCGGGCGCGGCGCCCGATCCGGTGGCGGACCCGGACGTGGAGACGCTCCCACGGGGCGGGTTCCGCTGCCGCCTGTGCCAAGTCACCGCCGCCAACCGTGAGTGTGGGGCCGGGGGTGGGCTCCGGTGGCGGGGATTAACGGGTGGGGGTGGGGGGGGAAGCCCCGGGGTACCGGCTAACGGCAGCGTTTCCCCTCCCCGCGCAGGACCGAGCCTGGCGGAGCATCTCCGGGGGAAGAAGCACCAGCGGCTGCGGAGCCTGCGGGCCGAACGCCGGGCCCAGGAGCAACGGAGCCTCTTCGTCAGCGGTTTCGCCCGCGGCACCTCGGGCGAGGAACTCGCCGAGTATTTCGGAGCCTTTGGGGACGTGGCAGCCGTCGTGATGGACAAGGAGAAGGTGGTGGCAGGTGGGGAACCGGGGTGGGAGGGGGGGCGGTCCGTGGGGGGCAGCGGGCTGACGGCGTGTCCCCCCCACCACGCAGGGTGCCTACGCCATCGTGGAGCTGCGGGATGCTGCGGGCCGGGAGCGGGCGCTGGCGGAACCCCAGCACGGTTTGGCCGGGCGCCGGCTCCGCGTCCGGCCTCGGGAGCAGAAGGTTTTTGCCTACGGACCCCCGGGACGCAGCCCCCGACGGGAGCCCCTCGGCTCAGGGCGGCTGGAGCAGGCGCTTTGTCAGGCCCCGGATGTGAGTAGGGGTGCAGGGGGACACCCCGAGGTTATTTTGGGGGGGCCCCAGCCCTTTGAGGAGGATCTCTGCTGGAGATTTGGCAGTGGGGGTGGGTCCTAGGAGTTCGAGGAGGGGTCGTAGGCCTCTTCTGGGGATTAGTGGGGGGATCCTGAGGCTTTCCTAGGGGCTTGGGGTTGTCCTAGGGATGCATGGTGAGGTTCTGAGATGCTTGTGGGGGTTTGAGGAGGGATCCTGAGGCTCTCCTAGAGGTTTGGGGGGGGGGGTGGTCCTGGGGTTTCGGAAGGGGTTCTGGTGCTCTTATGGGGATTTGTAGGGAGACCTGAGGCTCTTTGGGGGTTTGAGGAGGGATCCTGAGGCTCTCCTAGGGGGTTGGGGGGGTTCTGAGGATCTCATGGGGATTTGGCGGGGTGGGGTCCTAAGACTCTCTTGGGGGTTTTGGGAGGTCCCTTAGGCTCTCCCAGGGGTTTGAGAGGCTCCTGGTGGGTTGGGGGGTCCCGAAGGCTCTCCCAGGTGTGGGGGAACACGTTGGGGACTGCAAGTAGTCCTGAGGATCTTCTGTGGGGACTGGGCTCTTCTGGGGTGGGGGTGGGGGGCTGCCAGTTAGTCTGTCTGGAGGTTTTGGGGGTGTCCTGAGGCTCTCCCGGGGCAGTGTTGTGGGGCAGGCACCCCACAGGACCACCGCTGAGGCCGATCCCCGCAGGTGGACGCCCAGATGTCGCAGCTGGTGGGGCTCCTGGAGCTGAGCGAGGATGAGCGGCGCGTGCGGCACCTTCTGGTCACCCTCTTCCAGGAGGTCTTCACTGAGTTCTTCCCCGGTGAGTCTCCTCCTCGTGCCCCCCGCAGCGTCCCTCGTGCCCCCCGCAGCGTCCCTCGTGCCCCCACACGACGCGGCTCCGTCCCTCCCCGCCCAGGCTGCACCGTCGTGCCCTTCGGCTCCTCCGTCAACGGCTTCGATACCCGCGGCTGCGACCTGGACCTGCTGCTGGACCTGGAGCCGACCAAATCCCTCCAGGCATCGACGCGAGACGCTCCCGGGGCCGGTTCGGGCTCCGGCGCGGAGGACTCCATCCTGAGCGACATCGATTTGGCGGCGACGCCGACGCCGGAGGTGCTGGAGCTGGTGGCGGCCGTGCTTCGGCGCTGCGTGCCGGGCGTACGCCGCGTCCGGGCCGTCCCCACCGCCCGCCGCCCCGTCGTCAAGTTCTGCCACAAGCAGTCGGGGCTGACGGGTGACATCTCCATCGACAACAGGTCTGTGGGTGGTGGTGGGGGGAACAACGCGGGATCCCGGCAAGGTGGGGGTCGCTGAGGGGGGATATCTCCCCTCCGGTGACGCCTCCGTCCCCCGCGACGTCCCCGCAGGCTGGCGCTCCTCAACACGCGGTTCCTCCAGCTCTTTGCCGAGGCGGACGAGCGCGTGCGGCCGCTGGTTTACGCCGTGAGGCTCTGGGCCAAGCAGCAGGGCCTGGCAGGTGAGGACGCGGCGGTGACGCTGGCGGCGGGGTCCTGGCCGCCGAGGCGGCGGGCGCGGCCGCAGCTTTTGACGCCGTTTCCCCCAGGAAACCCCTCCGGGGGCGGACCCCTCCTCAACAACTACGCCCTGACGCTGCTGGTGCTGTTTTACCTGCAGACGCGCAGCCCCCCCGTGCTGCCCACCGTCGCTCGGCTGCGTGACTTAGCAGGTAGGGTCCTTCCGTCCGTCCGTCCCTCTGTCTTCTTTTATACGTGGCCCCGCTGCGCCGGTGCTCCTCTCAGGGCCGTTCTGCTCCAGGGGACGAGGACCGCGCCGTCGTGGGCGGATGGGACTGCAGCTTTCCCCGGGACGCGGCGTCGCTGGAGCCCAGCGCCAACACCGAGAGTCTCTGTGAGTGCCGGGCGGGGGGTCCGGGGGGGGATTCCCGGCGTCCCGGCGCCGCCCTCACCGCGCTCTCCCGCAGGCTCGCTGCTGGCCGATTTCTTCCACGTTTTTGGGGACTTCGATTTCCCGGGGCAGGTGATCTCGCTGCGGGAAGGCCGGGCGTTGCCGTTGCCGCCCGCCGCCGCCCCCCCCGAGGCCAACGAAGGGCTGAAACTAGGAGCCCTCAACCTGCAGGATCCCTTCGAGCTGAGCCACAACGTGGCAGCCAACGTCAACGAGAAGACGGCGTCGCGTTTTGGGCGCTGCTGTCGCGACGCCGCCAAATATTGCCGCAGCCTGCAGTACCGCCGCAAATCCAGCAAGGGCCGGGCTTGGGGGCTGACGCGGCTCTTCCAGCCGGGCGCGGTGGAGCCAGGAGCGGCGAACGCCGGCGCTTTTCTCATCTCTGTTCCCTTGGATGTCGCCGGAGGTTCCCAGCAGCTCTGCCGGGAGCCCGGCGGTCGCAGCCCCTGGTTCTGCGAGGTCTGCGCTGCCGTCGCCTTCGTGCTGAGGGACGTCCTCAAGTGCAGCTGTGCCGCGGGGAAGGCGCCGCGAGCTCCCAGCGAGGAGCGCGAGGACTCGGAGCCGCCCACGGGACCCGACGCGGAGGCGGCGTCCGCAGCGGAGCCGCCGTTAGCGGGCTCCAAGCGTCGCCTACCCAAGGCGACAAACGGCACCGCTCTCCCGCACGGGAAGAGACCGCGGACGAACGTCCCCGAGGAGACGGCGAAGTGGAGCTGCGCCGTCTGGCACCGCGTGTGGACGGGCCGACGCCGCGTTCGCCGCCAGCTCCGGCACGGCGACGCTCCCGACGGGCCGGACGGCGACTCGCTGGAGCTGGAGCAGAAGGTGTCGGAAGCCATCGTGCGGCAAGAGGAAGCCGGGCGGCCGCCGGAGCCGTTGCTCCGCTTCGAGGCCAGCGCCCGGGTGGCCGGGACGCGGCGGGAGGTGCGGGTGCAGCTGCGCCTGGTCCCTATCCCAGCCCCCCCAGGGCCGCTTTTCCGGGACTTTTTCCACTTTTTGCAGAGTTTTCTGCCCATCGCGGTGCGGCGGCGCCTGGGCCGGGGGGCTGGGGGGGAGCCGGAACAGCGGGATGGGGAGGGTGGGGGGAATGAGGGAATGTTTTCTACATCCTGAGTTTCTGCAGTAAAAAGGTTGGTTTTGCAGCCGTCTCCTGCGTGGGTTCTCCTTGGGGGGGGGGGGATGCGACCCGATGGGTGCCAGGGTGGGGGTTTTGAGGGGTTAAAAAAAGGAAAGCAGAGGGAAACACGGAGCAATTTTCCTTATTACATGGGTTGGGGAACGCGGGGGCTTCTGGAGCGGGGAGAAGGAGGCCGAGGGGTGACCACCTCGCTCTCTGCAGCTTCCCAATGGGATGAGGGGGGAGCGGGTGGCGGGGCCGGGGGGTCCCGGGGGGCTGGGCTTGGGCAGGGGCATCTTCAAGCGGATCAGGCCGCTCGGAGCCCCCGCCCAGCCTCCCCGTGGATGTTTGGGGGGAACCTGTGAGGTGCGGGGGGGGCGAACTGAAACGCGTGGGCTGTGCGGATCAGCGCGGGGCACGGGGAGGGGGGCGGGGCGAATGGGAGTAGGGCGGGGTTATGCTAATAAGGACCCCGGATGGGGAGGAACGGGACGACGGGACGACGCGCTGCGGGGGGTCACCGGGGAGCGGCGGGGGTCGGGGGGCGCAGAGCCAGGCGGGGCCGTGCGGGAATGGCGGGGGGCAAAGCGGGGAGCGGGGCGGGGGTGGCGGGTCGCGGCGGGGGGGAGCGGTCGTGAGTTGTGGGCGGGGGTGGGTGGGTGAGTAGGGCCGGTGGGGCAGCGGCGGGTATCGCTTCTCGGCCTTTTGGCTAAGATCAAGTGTAGTATCTGTTCTTATCAGTTTAATATCTGATACGTCCTCGATGAGAGGACTTTATATTAAACGGCTTTTTGGGGCCGGGAGTTGGACCCGGAGCTTGCTCCCTCCGCTCCGCGCATCGTCCCGGTATTGCAGTGCCTCCGGGCCCGGTGCACCCCCGCCGGGGGACCTGTGGCTGGTCAAAGGCAGAGCTGAAACCCCCCCCCCCGCACACGCTCCTCTCTCGCAAATCCTCCTCTTTAATAACAAAGTTCACCACCCAAAAAGCCCTGATGACGCGGGGGGGTTGGGGGGGGGGGGGAGCTGCCAGGGGCTGCCCGGCGCCCCGCGACCCCCCAGCTCGCTGGCACAGGGTCCTTTGGCACCGCAGGGCCGAGACCGTCCCCGCCTCCTCGTGCACCGTGGGGTGCCTGGAGCGTACCCCGTGCTCCCCACCGGGGTCTGGCCCCCCCCGAAACACACACCCCGGCACCCCCTTTTCCTTCAGGGCCGTATGGGGCGCCCCCCGAAAAGCCCAGACTCCCAGAATGGCGCGGGTTGGACGGGACGTCTGGGGGTCGCCGCGTCCAACCCCCCCCTTGAGCAGGCGCACCCAGGGCAGGGGGCACAGGACCGCGTCCCGGCGGGGTCTCCACGTCTCCAGGGAAGGAGACCCCGCACCCTCTCTGGGCAGCCTCTTCCGCTGCTCCGGCACCCTCCAGCGAAGGCGGTTCCCGTGTCCCGACGCGTGCCCGTTGCCCCTTGTCCCGGCGTCGGGCACCGCTGAAAAGAGCCCGGCCCCGACCGCGGCAGCCGCCCCGCAGCGATTTAGAACCACTGACGAGACCCCCCTCGGCCTCCCCCCGTCCCCCCGGCTGAGCAGAGCCGGGTCTCGCAGCCTTTCCTCGCGGGGAGATGCTCCAGCCCCCCACCCAGCGCGGCAGCTCTCCGCTGGGCTCTCCCCACCCGCTCCCCGGCCTTCTTAAACCGGGGGGCCCAGACCCGGCCGCAGCCCCCCGGCCGCGGCCTCCCCAGGGCGGAGCGGAGCGGGAGGACGACCTCCCTCGCCCGGCCGCCCACGCTCCTGTTCCCGCGCCCCAGGACGCCGCCGGTCCTGCCGCCGAGGGCCCGGCGCCGCCTCGGGGTCACCTCGCCGCCCCCCAGCACCCCCGGCTCCTTCTCGGCGGAGCCGCTCTCCGGCAGGTCGCCCCCGGCGCGGTGCGGGGGGCTCTTCCTCCGCAGGGGCAGGACCCCACGCTCGCTCTCGGTGAACCCCGCGAGGTTCCCCTCGGCCCAGCCCCGCTCTCGCGGGACGGCGGCACGGCCTTGCGGCGAGCCCCCGGCCCTCCCGGCGCGGTGCCGACAGCCGGCTTGCTGCGGGGACACGCTGGCTGTCGCATCTGGGACCCCAACACCGTTCCCTGCTGCTTAAAATAACCCCCAAAACACACGACGTACGTTTAAGAGCGGAGGCGTCGTTTTACGCGCAATATTGCCGCGAGCCGAGCACGCCCGCCGGGGGCCATTTATCCACAACGGGTCACCCATGTCGCTTATCTAGTAGCGAATCATTGACCTGAGCATCCCCTCCTGCCCCTGGTCTGTGTCTCTCCCGCTTCATTTTAAAGCTTCGGTGTGATTTGAATCAGCAGCTAGAGCGTTGGGGGCAGGCCTGTTGTCCCTCGATGGAGCCGGCGGGCGCAATCGCCCCCGGAATTACCCCAATTCCTGGGCTTCGGCAATGAGCCTTTTTTTTCCAGCGCCTTTTGGGGCCAGAAGCTCCCTCCCCCCGCGGCTGATTGAGCTGTCACCTCCCCTTCCCACCCTTCTCCGTAGCGGGATGGTGCCACCGCCGGCCCTCGCAGCTCCCCGGGTGTGCGCTGGAGGCCCGCGTCAGCGAGGCCGCGTCGGGGAGGCGCGTTGCTCGCCCCCTCGGAGCCAGCCCAAGCACCGGTCCCTGCTCCGCGCCCTCGGAGCGCCTCAGGCGTCGGGTTCTGCTCCCAGCCGCGATCCCGCCGGCCCCGCGGAGCCCCCCGAGCTCCGCCATCGCCGCGAGGCGCCGCCGGAGGCCTTGGGGGTCGCCCCGTCGGGGCGGGGCATGCGAATGAGGGGGCGGGGCCGGGGAGGGGCCGGGCACGGGGCGTGGCGCATGCAAACCAAGGGCGGGCAGAGCCGCGCAGGCCCGGCGAGGGGGGCGGGTCCAACAGGGCAGGGAGGGCGGGGCGTGTGGGTCGAGCGGGGCGGGGCCTGGGGGAGAGAAGGCGGGGTTACGCTAATAAGGACCCCGGATGGGGAGGAACGGGACGACGGGACGACGCGCTGCGGGGGGTCACCGGGGAGCGGCGGGGGTCGGGGGGCGCAGAGCCAGGCGGGGCCGTGCGGGAATGGCGGGGGGCAAAGCGGGGAGCGGGGCGGGGGTGGCGGGTCGCGGCGGGGGGGAGCGGTCGTGAGTTGTGGGCGGGGGTGGGTGGGTGAGTAGGGCCGGTGGGGCAGCGGCGGGTATCGCTTCTCGGCCTTTTGGCTAAGATCAAGTGTAGTATCTGTTCTTATCAGTTTAATATCTGATACGTCCTCGATGAGAGGACTTTATATTAAACGGCTTTTTGGGGCCGGGAGTTGGACCCGGAGCTTGCTCCCTCCGCTCCGCGCATCGTCCCGGTATTGCAGTGCCTCCGGGCCCGGTGCACCCCCGCCGGGGGACCTGTGGCTGGTCAAAGGCAGAGCCCGAGAGCTGCGGCTCTACGCGCCTCCTCACGGGGGCTCCCACACCCCCCCCTCCTCCCTGTCCCGGTGGTAGCGGCCGTGGCGGGAAAGTTCCCGCCATTTGGCCCGCGCGCGCTCGGGCCGGGCCCAGCCGGGCTAAGGGCGGCCCCCAGCGCCCGGGCTCGTGCCGGCACCGGCGGGTGTGGGGCGGGGATGGGGCCCCTGTGCTCGGCCCTGGGGAGGCCCCACCGCGAACGCCGGGCTCAGGTTTGGGCCCCTCGGGACAAGGAGGCCCTGGAGGGGCTGGAGCGTGTCCAGAGAAGGGCAGCGGGGCTGGGGCAGGGTCTGGAGCACAAGTGTGCTGGGGGGCGGCTGGGGGGCTGGGGGGGTTTAGCCTGGAGAAGGGGGGGCTGAGGGGAGCCCTCCTCGCTCTCTGCAGCCCCCTGAGAGGGGCTGGAGTGAGGGGGGGGCTGGTCTCTGCTCCC
The DNA here is from genome assembly GCF_963921805.1 of Phalacrocorax carbo. NCBI lineage: Eukaryota > Metazoa > Chordata > Aves > Suliformes > Phalacrocoracidae > Phalacrocorax > Phalacrocorax carbo. The sequence continues at coordinate 385,181 of NC_087544.1, read as the reverse complement.
AGGCGACGGGACGAGGGGAACCGGCCTCCGGCTGCCTCAGGGGAGGTTTTAGGTTGGATATTAGCAGTATCCTGAAGAAAATTGAAATTTTTTTCTAAGCCATACCGACTAACCATGCGAGCCGGGCAGAGCAGGATGTGGCGGCCAGAGAAGGGAGCTGAGAGACAGGGAAGATTTTAGTTTATGATTCTATCTTTGTAGATAACTGAGAGACCGATCAACGGGACCATCCCACTTCAGGAGATGCTGAGAATGGAGTGATAACATGAATATCCCTGGAGACCAACCGACGGGGATGCTGGTAGGAACTAAAACTACATGTCCTTTAGGTGAACTATCCTCATTATAATACTAAAAAAAAAAAAAAAAATCACATCCACAGGCCAGAAACTCCCCTGTGCTCAAAGAACCCCTCGCTTTCTGAGCGTGCATGGTGAATTTAAAGGGAGTTGTGCATTTAAGGTGAAATTAGAAAGAACCTAAATAATTATTAGCACATTTAAGTGTATAAATGCCTGTAGAGGCTCGGTGTGGGGGCAGCTTTGGGGCATTACCCCCCCCAGCACCCATCCTTGTGCAAAAAATAAAGGCATGGTGGATCGGGCCATGCAGTGTGCGCCGAATTGCTCTAGTACAGGCGTTATATGCAATCAAACTATACATAGTCATTCAATTTATAGGCAATAATTACCGTATATGTAATATTTTAAATCATTAACGTATGCAACTATCCTTAATGCATGCACATTCATGTTTCCATGTGCATTGGTGGTCTTCCAGGGGCCCGTGGTGGTCATCGATAGTCTTCCTCACAGTGTCTGCTGTTTGAACTCAGTCTCTGGGCAGACTCAGTTTGGTGTTGCCTTGGTTACGATACCATAAAAATCAGTGAAAGACACTCTCTAAGACATATTCCTTAGACTTTTAGAAAGTGGGCATTTATTGCAGCGCTGGGCGCAGGGGCTGGCGCCGCCGCATGTGCACGTCAGGGTGTTGTATTGCGGCGATTATATACACATAAAATGTGCGTATTCTTTAAATCGCTGGGAAAAGGCTTCTCATAATCATGCTAGTCTAATATATCCAACTGTACTTGGCGCATGATCAGTAAAATTCATTGATGGTCTAAATTTCGCCGGCGGGCATCGCTCGGCTTCCTCACCGTGGTCGCCAGTTGCGCTCAAGCGTCACGTGGGCTCTTTCGGCTTGTTTTCAAGGGCCTCCATGTGCTTATTTCACGAAAAAAAAATTCTAATGAGGATTTATTGTTGTTCCATAATACTAAATATCATGTCAATTAATTAGTAAAGACCGTCTTCTACCAGGGTGCGATACTAGAGCATACCCAGGACTTGATACTTAAATCTTGTCCAGACTCTTCCTGTTGTCTAAAATTTTTTTCCCCTGACCTTATCATGCTTGTAAATACGTCTCCTATCTATCTCTTATATTTGTAAATATATTATTTTTGGTTAGCTGGTGACCAGATGTTCCCTGGTATCAATTAATATCCCTCCGGTATCACTCAATAGCCCATCTGGTATCAGTTACACAATTCTTACTCATACGAAACTACCTTATTCTATTACATTTCCCTTATTTTTTTCTATTAGATCACTTCATCGCTATTCATATCCCCATGTAATAATTGGCGACCTCTATTAATGCCAATTAATTAGAATTCTTGATACTCAAATCCAGCTGGGAAGGCTCAGGGGATTTCCTAGCAGCATCACTGATGCATACCAGGTTTCTATAGCAAGTTACCTTGGTTTCACAAGATTTAACTAATAATAACTAACAAAGAGGGTTTCTAGCGTTACGAGGACTCAGAAGAAACTCCCCTACTCAAGTCTTCCTTGTTTCACCCAGTTTCTGTTAGTGTCTTAATTCAAAACAGCAGCGGCCTAGCGGAGCTTCAATGGTTACGGGTTTCAAATCACACAATATTCTAACATTCTCCTCTAATAAAATATGGTGACTTTTGCCCCCGCCGGTGCCGGCACAAGCCCGGGCGCTGGGGGCCGCCCTTGGCCCGGCTGGGCCCGGCCCGAGCGCGCGCGGGCCAAATGGCGGGAACTTTCCCGCCACGGCCGCTACCACCGGGACAGGGAGGGGGGGGGGGTGTGGGAGCCCCCGTGAGGGGGCGTGTAGAGCCGCAGCTCTCGGGCTCTGCCTTTGACCAGCCACAGGTCCCCCGGCGGGGGTGCACCGGGCCCGGAGGCACTGCAATACCGGGACGATGCGCGGAGCGGAGGGAGCAAGCTCCGGGTCCAACTCCCGGCCCCAAAAAGCCGTTTAATATAAAGTCCTCTCATCGAGGACGTATCAGATATTAAACTGATAAGAACAGATACTACACTTGATCTTAGCCAAAAGGCCGAGAAGCGATACCCTCCGCTGCCCCACCGGCCCTACTCACCCACCCACCCCCGCCCACAACTCACGCCCGCTCCCCCCCGCCGCGACCCGCCACCCCCGCCCCGTTCCCCTCTCCACTCCCCGCCACTCCCGCACCTCCCGACCTGCCTCCCCTCCACCCGCCCCGCAAAACCCCGCCGAACCCCCCGCACGGCGAACACTCCCAGCATGCCGCTGGGCGCCGCCGCGCCGGTCGCTTTCCATGTCCACGCCCACAGAGGGCGTGGTCTGCCGGCGCCACGCCCTCCCCGCCGCCCTCCCCCCCGCAGCCCGGCGGCGCGGCCATGGCGGAGCGGGAGGAGCGGCGCTTCGTGGAGCTGCCGCGGGAGTCGGTGCGCCTGATGGCGGAGAGCACCGGGCTGGAGCTCAGCGACGACGTGGCGGCCTTGTTGGCCGAGGACGTTTGTCACCGCCTGCGGGAGGCCGCGCAAACCCCGCTCCCGCTGCGGAAGGTGCCGGCCGAGGCCGCCCGTCGCAGGCCGGCTTCCCGCAGCCCCCCGCGCAGAAGCGGCCCGCGATCGGCCCTACCGGAGCGACGTGGACGGCCGCGCGCTGGTTTTAGGCGAGGCCGGGGGGTTGCTCTTTGCTGGGAGTAACTGGAACGCATCGAGCGCTGCCGGGGGACGGAGGACGACGGAGTCGAGCGCTTACGGGAGCGAATGGAGGGGCCGCAAGACGTGGGGGACGCCGCTGTGGGCGTCTGCGGCATCCCCGGCCGCGGGGCGAGCGTCGCGGCCGAGCCCCAGCCGGCACCTAAACACCCCGCGGCCGCTCGCTCGCTCCCCCCACCCCTGCGGGACGGGGGCGAGAGTCGGAAGAGCAGGAGGAAAAAAGAAAAGCTTGTGGGTTGAGAGAAGGGCAGGTTAATGATTAGAATAAAATAGCGATAATGAGATAGACTGTGATAAGAACAACAATAACGCTAATATAATAAAAAGGAAAAGGGAGAAAACAGGAACACAAGCGGCACAGCCGCTCACCACCCGCCGACCGACGCTGCCCGTCGCCCGGCCGCGACCGCTGCCTCCCCCTCCCCCCGCCAGCCCCTCCCAGTAACACGCTGGGCACGACGGTACATGATATGGAAGAGCCCTTTGGCCAGTTTGAACCCGCTTTCCTGGCTGTGCCCCCTCCCCTCCCGGCTCCTTGTGCCCCCGGCGGCGCCTGGGGAGCTGGAAAAGCCCCTGACTCGTACAAGCCCCCCCCCCCACCAAGCAACAGCCAGCCCATCGGTGCGTTACCAACATTTTCCTGCCGAGTCCAAAGCGCAGCACTGCAGCAGCTGCCGTGCGGGACATCAACTCTGTCCCAGCTACAGCCGTGAGAGTGAGGGAGGGGACGCTGCCCCTCTGCTCCGCTCCGGTGAGACCCCCCGCCCACCCCCTCCCCAGAGCCCTGCGTCCAGCTCGGGGCTCCTCAGCACGAGAAGGACGCGGGCCTGTCGCAGCGGGGCCAGAGGACACAGAAACGCTCCGAGGGCTGGAGCCCCTCCGCTGCGAGGCCGGGCTGGGGGAGTCGGGGTTGTTCAGCCGGAGAAGGGAAGGCTGCGGGGAGGCCTTATTGCGCCTTGAAGGGGGGGCTCCAGGAAGGATGGGGGTAACCCTTTAGCAAGGCCTGTTGCGACAGGACGAGGGGTGACGGTTTTAAGCTACAGGAGGGGAGATTTAGGCTAGATCTAAAGAAGAAAGTCTTTACTATGAGGGTGGTGAAGCGCTGGAACGGGTTGCCCAGAGCGCTGGTGGGTGCCCCATCCCTAGAAACAACCCAGACCGGGCTGGACGGGGGCCCTGAGCGACCTGAGCCGGTTGAAGACGCCCCTGCTCAAGCAGGGCGAGGGTTGGACTAAACGGCTTCTAACCGTCCCTTCCAACCCAGCCCATTCTGTGGTTCACCGGCTCTACGCCCACCCCGTCAGGAGGAGGAGGGCGCCGAGGCCTCCTGCGGACAGCTGGAAGCAGCCTCGCAATCGCAGGCCCCGGCTCTCCCCGGGCCGGGGGCTTCAACCACGCCGGCATCTGCTGGAAAGGCAACGCGGGGAAGCGCGCGCGACCCCGGAGGTCCCCGCAGAGCGTCGGGGAGGACGTCCCGACGCAGGTGGCGGAGGAGCCAACGCGGCGAGGTGTGCTGCTGGGCCGTGTGCGCACGAACAAAGCCCCGGCGGAGGCTGTGAGGGCTGGGGGGGAGCCTCGGCTGCCGCGGCCGTGAGATGGCGGCGGATCCTGCGGGGTAGAGGCAGGGCGACAAGTAGGATTCCAACCCTGGGCTTCAGGAGAGCCAACTTCGGCCTCTTCAAAGACCTGCTTGGAGGAATCCCGTGGGTTAGGGCTCTCGAAGGTCAGGGTGTCCAGCACAGCTGGTCACTAGTCAAGGGCCACTTCCTCCACGCTCGGGATGGGTGCGTCCCTAGGAGGAAGAAGTCAAGCAAAGGAGCCAGGAGACCCCCATGGATGAGCAAAGAGCGTCTGGAAGAACTGAAATGGAAGCAGGAGGGTGACAGCATGTGGAAGAAGGGACTGGACACTTGGGAGCAACGTAGCAGCGTCGTCATGGTCTGCAGAGATGCAACGAGGAAGGCGAGGCATGTCAAGAATAACGAGAATCGCTCTCTACACCTACCTGAGAGGAGGCTGTGGTGAGGTGCGGGGTCGGTCTCGTCTCCCAGGCGATAGAACGAGAGGAAACGGCCTCAAGCTGCATCAGGGGAGGTTTAGATTGGATATTAGGAAGCATTTATTCACTGCAAGAGCGGTCAGGCACTGGAAGAGGGCGCCCGGAGAGGCGGTGGAGTCACCATCCCTGCGGGTATTTAAGAGACGTGTAGACGCGGCACTTCAGGGCATGGTTTAGGAGACATGGTAGTGTTGGACTTGACGATCGTAGAGGTCTTTTCCAACCTTGTTGATTTTCTGATTCTAAGAAGGGCTTCTTCAAGTACATCAGCAGTAAAAGGGAGACCGGGGAAGCTGTGAGCCCGTCGCTGAAGGAGGTGGGGGCCCTGGTGAGGCAGGACGCAGAAGGTGGAGTTACTGAATGCCACCTTTTCTTCAGTCTTTGCTGCTAAGGCTGGCCCTGAGGCACCCCAGCCCCCAGAGGAGAGAAAAATCTGGAGAAAGGACTTCCCCCTCGGCTGGGGAGGATCGCGTCCGAGATCATTTAGGCAAACTAGATCCTCCCAAATCCACGGGCCCCGATGGGATGCGCCCACGAGGGCTGAGGGAGCTGGCGGAGGCTCTCGCTGAGCCACTCGCCATCGTCTTTGGACGGCGATGAAGGACAGGAGAGGTGCCCGAGGGCTGGAGGGGAGCCGAGGTCACGCCAGGCTTCGAAAAGGACAAGAAGGAGGCCCCGGGGAACAGGCCGGCCAGCCTGACCTCCGTCCCCGGGGAGGTGGACTAGAGCCATGGACTTGTTCAGGCTGGAAAAGACCTTGAGGGCCATCAAGCGCGGCCGCCAACCCGACACCCCCAGGGCTCCGCAACCGCCTCCCCGAGGGCCGCCCCGACACGCTGTTCGAGCACCCCCGGGGACGGCGACTCCCCCACCTCTCGGGGCAGCCTGTGCCAACGCCCGGCCGCCCTTTTGGGGGAGAAACTGTCCCTGTCGCCAGCCTAACCCTCCCCTGAGGCAGCCGGAGGCCGGTTCCCCTCGTCCCGTCGCCTGGGAGCAGAGACCGACCCCCCCTCACTCCAGCCCCTCTCAGGGGGCTGCAGAGGGCGAGAAGGGCTCCCCTCAGCCCCCCCTTCTCCAGGCTAAACCCCCCCAGCCGCCCCAGCCGCCCCCCAGCACACTTGTGCTCCAGACCCTGCCCCAGCCCCGCTGCCCTTCTCTGGACACGCTCCAGCCCCTCCAGGGCCTCCTTGTCCCGAGGGGCCCAAACCTGAGCCCGGCGTTCGCGGTGGGGCCTCCCCAGGGCCGAGCACAGGGGCCCCATCCCCGCCCCACACCCGCCGGTGCCGGCACGAGCCCGGGCGCTGGGGGCCGCCCTTAGCCCGGCTGGGCCCGGCCCGAGCGCGCGCGGGCCAAATGGCGGGAACTTTCCCGCCACGGCCGCTACCACCGCGACAGGGAGGGGGGGGTGTGGGAGCCCCCGTGAGGAGGCGCGTAGAGCCGCAGCTCTCGGGCTCTGCCTTTGACCAGCCACAGGTCCCCCGGCGGGGGTGCACCGGGCCCGGAGGCACTGCAATACCGGGACGATGCGCGGAGCGGAGGGAGCAAGCTCCGGGTCCAACTCCCGGCCCCAAAAATACGTTTAATATAAAGTCCTCTCATCGAGGACGTATCAGATATTAAACTGATAAGAACAGATACTACACTTGATCTTAGCCAAAAGGCCGAGAAGCGATACCCTCCGCTGCCCCACCGGCCCTACTCACCCACCCACCCCCGCCCACAACTCACGGCCGCTCCCCCCCGCCGCGACCCGCCACCCCCGCCCCGCTCCCCGCTTTGCCCCCCGCCATTCCCGCACGGTCCCGCCTGGCTCTGCGCCCCCCGACCCCCGCCGCTCCCCGGTGACCCCCCGCAGCGCGTCGTCCCGTCGTCCCGTTCTTCCCCATCTGGGGTCCTTATTAGCGTAACCCCGCCTTCTCTCCCCCAGGCCCCGCCCCGCTCGACCCACACGCCCCGCCCTCGCCGCCCTGTTGGACCCGCCCCCCTCGCCGGGCCCGCGCGGCTCTGCCCGCCCTTGGTTTGCATGCGCCACGCCCCGTGCCCGGCTCCTCCCCGCCCCCGCCCCCTCATTTGCATGCCCCGCCCCGCCGGGGCAGGCGCCGCCGCGGCCCGGGGCAGAGGCGGGCGGGCGGGCGGGGAGTGCGGGGCGCCCGTGCGGCGCCTGCCCCGCCGGGACGCTCCGAGCCGCGGTCCGGGATCACCGGGAGCGGCCGGCGCTGCGGCAGCGGAGCCGCACCGGGGCGGCCCGGCGGGCGCTGCCGGCCCAGCGGGGCCGGGATATTGTCGGATCTCCCGCTCCGCCGCCATCTGGTCGCGGAGCCCGGCCCGGGCCGGCGGGGGGAAACCGACCCCCGACGGAGCGCGGGGCCGCAACGGCGGGGACTCCTGGCGGCCGGTGGGGCGCGGCTATGCCTCATTAGCATGACCACGCCCCCGATTGAACCGCCCCGCCTCACCCCTTCGCCCTCCCCATAGTCCGCCCAGGGTTCCCATACGCCCCGCCCCTTCGCGGGCTCCTCGCGGCGACCCGATTGGTCGGCTGCACGCTGTGATTTCCATTCGCCCCGCCCCCATCGCAGCCCACCGCCCGGGATTTGCGTGCTCCGCGCGACTCTTTGCATACGCCACGGTAAGCAGCGATGCCATTGGCCGGGTCCAGCTCCGCCCCAGCCGAGGCCCCGCCCAGCGCTCCGGGCCCCTCCGGCTGCGCCGCCCTCGGCTCATCCCCGGGGGCCGCCACCGGAGCGGGGCCGGGGGGCTGCGCTCGGCCGTACCGGAGCGGGGCCGGGGGGCTGCGCTCGGCCGTACCGGAGCGACGCGGAGCCGCCGGGGAGGGCCGGGCCCGGGGCGGAGGGGCCGCGGAGAGCGCCGAGCCCGGGAGGTGCCAGAGCCCGGCGAGAAGGGTCCGACTGTTCCCCCCCTTCCCGCTCTCCAGCGGAGGTTGGTTCGTTCTGCCTTTGACCAGCCACAGGCCCCCCGGCGGGGGTGCACCGGGCCCGGAGGCACTGCAATACCGGGACGATGCGCGGAGCGGAGGGAGCAAGCTCCGGGTCCAACTCCCGGCGCCAAAAAGCCGTTTAATATAAAGTCCTCTCATCGAGGACGTATCAGATATTAAACTGATAAGAACAGATACTACACTTGATCTTAGCCAAAAGGCCGAGAAGCGATACCCTGCGCTGCCCCACCGGCCCTACTCACCCACCCACCCCCGCCCACAACTCACGGCCGCTCCCCCCCCGCCGCCACCCGCCACCCCCGCCCCGCTCCCCTCTTCACTCCCCGCCACTCCCGCACCCCCCGACCTGCCTCCCCTCCCCCCCCCCGCAAAACCCCGCCGAACCCCCCGCACGGCGAACACTCCCAGCATGCCGCTGGGCGCCGCCGCGCCGGTCGCTTTCCATGTCCCGCCCACAGAGGGCGTGGTCTGCCGGCGCCACGCCCTCCCCGCCGCCCTCCCCCCCGCAGCCCGGCGGCGCGGCCATGGCGGAGCGGGAGGAGCGGCGCTTCGTGGAGCTGCCGCGGGAGTCGGTGCGCCTGATGGCGGAGAGCACCGGGCTGGAGCTCAGCGACGACGTGGCGGCCTTGTTGGCCGAGGACGTTTGTCACCGCCTGCGGGAGGCCGCGCAAACCCCGCTCCCGCTGCGGAAGGTGCCGGCCGAGGCCGCCCGTCGCAGGCCGGCTTCCCGCAGCCCCCCGCGCAGAAGCGGCCCGCGATCGGCCCTACCGGAGCGACGTGGACGGCCGCGCGCTGGTTTTAGGCGAGGCCGGGGGGTTGCTCTTTGCTGGGAGTAACTGGAACGCATCGAGCGCTGCCGGGGGACGGAGGACGACGGAGTCGAGCGCTTACGGGAGCGAATGGAGGGGCCGCAAGACGTGGGGGACGCCGCTGTGGGCGTCTGCGGCATCCCCGGCCGCGGGGCGAGCGTCGCGGCCGAGCCCCAGCCGGCACCTAAACACCCCGCGGCCGCTCGCTCGCTCCCCCCACCCCTGCGGGACGGGGGCGAGAGTCGGAAAAGCAGAAGGAAAAAAGAAAAGCTTGTGGGTTGAGAGAAGGGCAGGTTAATGATTAGAATAAAATAGCGATAATGAGATAGACTGTGATAAGAACAACAATAACGCTAATATAATAAAAAGGAAAAGGGAGAAAACAGGAACACAAGCGGCACAGCCGCTCACCACCCGCCGACCGACGCTGCCCGTCGCCCGGCCGCGACCGCTGCCTCCCCCTCCCCCCGCCAGCCCCTCCCAGTAACACGCTGGGCACGACGGTACATGATATGGAAGAGCCCTTTGGCCAGTTTGAACCCGCTTTCCTGGCTGTGCCCCCTCCCCTCCCGGCTCCTTGTGCCCCCGGCGGCGCCTGGGGAGCTGGAAAAGCCCCTGACTCGTACAAGCCCCCACCCCCCCCCAAGCAACAGCCAACCCATCGGTGCGTTACCAACATTTTCCTGCCGAGTCCAAAGCGCAGCACTGCAGCAGCTGCCGTGCGGGACATCAACTCTGTCCCAGCTACAGCCGTGAGAGTGAGGGAGGGGACGCTGCCCCTCTGCTCCGCTCCGGTGAGACCCCCCGCCCACCCCCTCCCCAGAGCCCTGCGTCCAGCTCGGGGCTCCTCAGCACGAGAAGGACGCGGGCCTGTCGCAGCGGGGCCAGAGGACACAGAAACGCTCCGAGGGCTGGAGCCCCTCCGCTGCGAGGCCGGGCTGGGGGAGTCGGGGTTGTTCAGCCGGAGAAGGGAAGGCTGCGGGGAGGCCTTATTGCGCCTTGAAGGGGGGGCTCCAGGAAGGATGGGGGTAACCCTTTAGCAAGGCCTGTTGCGACAGGACGAGGGGTGACGGTTTTAAGCTACAGGAGGGGAGATTTAGGCTAGATCTAAAGAAGAAAGTCTTTACTATGAGGGTGGTGAAGCGCTGGAACGGGTTGCCCAGAGCGCTGGTGGGTGCCCCATCCCTAGAAACAACCCAGACCGGGCTGGACGGGGGCTCTGAGCGACCTGAGCCGGTTGAAGACGCCCCTGCTCAAGCAGGGCGAGGGTTGGACTAAACGGCTTCTAACCGTCCCTTCCAACCCAGCCCATTCTGTGGTTCACCGGCTCTACGCCCACCCCGTCAGGAGGAGGAAGGCGCCGAGGCCTCCTGCGGACAGCTGGAAGCAGCCTCGCAATCGCAGGCCCCGGCTCTCCCCGGGCCGGGGGCTTCAACCACGCCGGCATCTGCTGGAAAGGCAACGCGGGGAAGCGCGCGCGACCCCGGAGGTCCCCGCAGAGCGTCGGGGAGGACGTCCCGACGCAGGTGGCGGAGGAGCCAACGCGGCGAGGTGTGCTGCTGGGCCGTGTGCGCACGAACAAAGCCCCGGCGGAGGCTGTGAGGGCTGGGGGGGAGCCTCGGCTGCCGCGGCCGTGAGATGGCGGCGGATCCTGCGGGGTAGAGGCAGGGCGACAAGTAGGATTCCAACCCTGGGCTTCAGGAGAGCCAACTTCGGCCTCTTCAAAGACCTGCTTGGAGGAATCCCGTGGGTTAGGGCTCTCGAAGGTCAGGGTGTCCAGCACAGCTGGTCACTAGTCAAGGGCCACTTCCTCCACGCTCGGGATGGGTGCGTCCCTAGGAGGAAGAAGTCAAGCAAAGGAGCCAGGAGACCCCCATGGATGAGCAAAGAGCTTCTGGAAGAACTGAAATGGAAGCAGGAGGGTGACAGCATGTGGAAGAAGGGACTGGACACCTGGGAGCAACGTAGCAGCGTCGTCATGGTCTGCAGAGATGCAATGAGGAAGGCGAGGCATGTCAAGCATAACAAGCATCGCTCTCTACACCTACCTGAGAGGAGGCTGTGGTGAGGTGCGGGGTCGGTCTCGTCTCCCAGGCGATAGAACAAGAGGAAACGGCCTCAAGCTGCATCAGGGGAGGTTTAGATTGGATATTAGGAAGCATTTATTCACTGCAAGAGCGGTCAGGCACTGGAAGAGGGCGCCCGGAGAGGCGGTGGAGTCACCATCCCTGCGGGTATTTAAAAGACGTGTAGACACGGCACTTCAGGGCATGGTTTAGGAGACATGGTAGTGTTGGACTTGACGATCGTAGAGGTCTTTTCCAGCCTTGTTGATTTTCTGATTCTAAGAAGGGCTTCTTCAAGTACATCAGCAGTAAAAGGGAGACCGGGGAAGCTGTGAGCCCGTCGCTGAAGGAGGTGGGGGCCCTGGTGAGGCAGGACGCAGAAGGTGGAGTTACTGAATGCCTCCTTTTCTTCAGTCTTTGCTGCTAAGGCTGGCCCTGAGGCACCCCAGCCCCCAGAGGAGAGAAAAATCTGGAGAAAGGACTTCCCCCTCGGCTGGGGAGGATCGCGTCCGAGATCATTTAGGCAAACTAGATCCTCCCAAATCCACGGGCCCCGATGGGATGCGCCCACGAGGGCTGAGGGAGCTGGCGGAGGCTCTCGCTGAGCCACTCGCCATCATCTTTGGACGGCGATGAAGGACAGGAGAGGTGCCCGAGGGCTGGAGGGGAGCCGAGGTCACGCCAGGCTTCGAAAAGGACAAGAAGGAGGCCCCGGGGAACAGGCCGGCCAGCCTGACCTCCGTCCCCGGGGAGGTGGACTAGAGCCATGGACTTGTTCAGGCTGGAAAAGACCTTGAGGGCCATCAAGCGCAGCCGCCAACCCGACACCCCCAGGGCTCCGCAACCGCCTCCCCGAGGGCCGCCCCGACACGCTGTTCGAGCACCCCCGGGGACGGCGACTCCCCCACCTCTCGGGGCAGCCTGTGCCAACGCCCGGCCGCCCTTTTGGGGGAGAAACTGTCCCTGTCGCCAGCCTAACCCTCCCCTGAGGCAGCCGGAGGCCGGTTCCCCTCGTCCCGTCGCCTGGGAGCAGAGACCGACCCCCCCCTCACTCCAGCCCCTCTCAGGGGGCTGCAGAGAGCGAGAAGGGCTCCCCTCAGCCCCCCCTTCTCCAGGCTAAACCCCCCCAGCCCCCTCAGCCGCCCCCCAGCACACTTGTGCTCCAGACCCTGCCCCAGCCCCGCTGCCCTTCTCTGGACACGCTCCAGCCCCTCCAGGGCCTTCTTGTCCCGAGGGGCCCAACCCTGAGCCCGGCATTCGCGGTGGGGCCTCCCCAGGGCCGAGCACAGGGGCCCCATCCCTGCCCCACACCCGCCGGTGCCGGCACGAGCCCGGGCGCTGGGGGCCGCCCTTAGCCCGGCTGGGCCCGGCCCGAGCGCGCGCGGGCCAAATGGCGGGAACTTTCCCGCCACGGCCGCTACCACCGCGACAGGGAGGAGGGGGGGGTGGGAGCCCCCCTGAGGAGGCGCGTAGAGCCGCAGCTCTCGGGCTCTGCCTTTGACCAGCCACAGGTCCCCGCGGCGGGGGTGCACCGGGCCCGGAGGCACTGCAATACCGGGACGATGCGCGGAGCGGAGGGAGCAAGCTCCGGGTCCAACTCCCGGCCCCAAAAATACGTTTAATATAAAGTCCTCTCATCGAGGACGTATCAGATATTAAACTGATAAGAACAGATACTACACTTGATCTTAGCCAAAAGGCCGAGAAGCGATACCCGCCTCTCCCCCACCGGCCCTACTCACCCACCCACCCCCGCCAACAACTCACGCCCGCTCCCCCCCGCCGCGACCCGCCACCCCCGCCCCGCTCCCCGCTTTGCCCCCCGCCATTCCCGCACGGCCCCGCCTGGCTCTGCGCCCCCCGACCCCCGCCGCTCCCCGGTGACCCCCCGCAGCGCGTCGTCCCGTCGTCCCGTTCTTCCCCGTCCGGGATCCTTATTAGCGTAACCCCGCCTTCTCTCCCCCAGGCCCCGCCCCGCTCGACCCACACGCCCCGCCCTCCCTGCCCTGTTGGACCCGCCCCCCTCGCCGGGCCCGCGCGGCTCTGCCCGCCCTTGGTTTGCATGCGCCACGCCCCGTGCCCGGCTCCTCCCCGCCCCCGCCCCCTCATTTGCATGCCCCGCCCCGCCGGGGCAGGCGCCGCCGCGGCCCGGGCCAGAGGCGGGCGGGCGGGCGGGGAGTGCGGGGCGCCCGTGCGGCGCCTGCCCCGCCGGGACGCTCCGAGCCGCCGTCCGGGATCACCGGGAGCGGCCGGCGCTGCGGCAGCGCAGCCGCACCGGGGCGGCCCGGCGGGCGCTGCCGGCCCAGCGGGGCCGGGATATTGTCGGATCTCCCGCTCCGCCGCCATCTGGTCGCGGAGCCCGGCCCGGGCCGGCAGGGGGAAACCGACCCCCGACGGAGCGCGGGGCCGCAACGGCGGGGACTCCTGGCGGCCGGTGGGGCGCGGCTATGCCTCATTAGCATGACCACGCCCCCGATTGAACCGCCCCGCCTCACCCCTTCGCCCTCCCCATAGTCCGCCCAGGGTTCCCATACGCCCCGCCCCTTCGCGGGCTCCTCGCGGCGACCCGATTGGTCGGCTGCACGCTGTGATTTCCATTCGCCCCGCCCCCATCGCAGCCCACCGCCCGGGATTTGCGTGCTCCGCGCGACTCTTTGCATACGCCACGGTAAGCAGCGATGCCATTGGCCGGGTCCAGCTCCGCCCCAGCCGAGGCCCCGCCCAGCGCTCCGGGCCTCTCCGGCTGCGCCGCCCTCGGCTCATCCCCGGGGGCCGCCACCGGAGCGGGGCCGGGGGGCTGCGCTCGGCCGTACCGGAGCGACGCGGAGCCGCCGGGGAGGGCCGGGCCCGGGCCGGAGGGGCCGCGGAGAGCGCCGAGCCCGGGAGGTGCCAGAGCCCGGCGAGAAGGGTCCGACTGTTCCCCCCCTTCCCGCTCTCCAGCGGAGGTTGGTTCGTTCTGCCTTTGACCAGCCACAGGTCCCCGCGGCGGGGGTGCACCGGACCCGGAGGCACTGCAATACCGGGACGATGCGCGGAGCGGAGGGAGCAAGCTCCGGGTCCAACTCCCGGCCCCAAAAATCCGTTTAATATAAAGTCCTCTCATCGAGGACGTATCAGATATTAAACTGATAAGAACAGATACTACACTTGATCTTAGCCAAAAGGCCGAGAAGCGATACCCTCCGCTGCCCCACCGGCCCTACTCACCCACCCACCCCCGCCCACAACTCACGACCGCTCCTCCCCGCCGCGACCCGCCACCCCCGCCCCGTTCCCCTCTCCACTCCCCGCTATTCCCGCACTTTCCGGCCTGCCTCCCCTCCACCCGCCCCGCAAAACCCCGCCGAACCCCGCGCACGGCGAACACTCCCAGCATGCCGCTGGGCGCCGCCCCGCCGGTCGCTTTCCATGTCCACGCCCACAGAGGGCGTGGTCTGCCGGCGCCACGCCCTCCCCGCCGCCCTCCCCCCCGCAGCCCGGCGGCGCGGCCATGGCGGAGCGGGAGGAGCGGCGCTTCGTGGAGCTGCCGCGGGAGTCGGTGCGCCTGATGGCGGAGAGCACCGGGCTGGAGCTCAGCGACGACGTGGCGGCCTTGTTGGCCGAGGACGTTTGTTACCGCCTGCGGGAGGCCACGCAGGTAGGGCTCTGGGGAGAAACGGCCCGGGACCGGGCTCGGGCTCGGCCCCGCTGCGGGCCCCGCTCCCGCTGCGGGCCCCGCTGCCGGTGACGCTCCCGGTGCCGGTGCCGCCCCCCCCCCCAGAACAGCTCCCAGTTCATGAAACACACGCGGCGGCGCAAACTCACCGTGGAGGATTTCAACCGGGCGCTGCGCTGGAGCAACGTGGAGGTGAAGCAGCGGGGGTTGGGGTTGGGGGGTCCCCGCTGCCTCCCTGAGGGGGTCAGGAGTGGGGGTCCCGGCCAGCGCTGCTCCCCCGCAGTGGGGCAGGGGGCTCTGGTGGGGCCGGAGGCACTGACGGGCTGGGGCTGCTGGTGGGTCTGGGGGGCTGCTGGTGGGTCTGGGGGGCTGCTGGTGGGTCTGGGGGCTGCTGGTGGGATTGTGGACAATGGTGGGTCTGGGGGGCGCTGGTGGGTCTGGGGGCTGCTGGTGGGATTGTGGACAATGGTGGGTCTGGGGGGCGCTGGTGGGTCTGGGGGGCACTGGTGGGACTGGGGACACTGGTGGGTCTGGGGGGCTGCTGGTGGGTCTGGGGGGCGCTGGTGGGTCTGGGGGGCGCTGGTGGGTCTGGGGGGCACTGGTGGGTCTGGGGGCTACTGGTGGGTCTGGGGGGCGCTGGT
This sequence comes from Phalacrocorax carbo, assembly GCF_963921805.1. Taxonomy (NCBI): domain Eukaryota; kingdom Metazoa; phylum Chordata; class Aves; order Suliformes; family Phalacrocoracidae; genus Phalacrocorax; species Phalacrocorax carbo. Next base: position 369,960 of record NC_087544.1, on the reverse strand, counting down.
GGGTCTGGGGGGCGCTGGTGAGGTTGGGGACACTGGTGGGATTGTGGACAATGGTGGGTCTGGGGGATGCTGGTGGGTCTGGGGGGCTACTGGTGGGTCTGGGGGGCGCTGGTGGGTCTGGGGGACACTGGTGGGTCTGGGGGACACTGGTGGGTCTGGGGGCTACTGGTGGGACTGGGGCTACTGGTGGGACGGGGACGCTGGTGGGTCTGGGGGTGTGGTGGGTCTGGGGACACTGGTGAGGTTGGGGCTACTGGTGGGATTGCGGACAATGGTGGGTCTGGGGCTACTGGTGGGACTGGGAATGCTGGGAGGGACTGGGAATGCTGGGGGGGACTGGGGGCGCTTGTGGGACTGGGGATACTGGTGGGGCTGCATCCCAAGCACTGGGCCCAGTGGGATGTATTGGTGCTATGGGTTGGGGTCCCCACGGGTCGCTGGTTTTGAGGGGGGGCATTGCTGGTTTTGGGGAGGGCATTGCTGGTTTTAGGGGTGCGTTGCTGTTTTTTGGGGGTGTTGCTGGTTTGGGGCGGGGGGGGTGGGTTTCCACCACAGTGTCCCCCCAGGCGGTGTGTGGCTACGGCTCCCAGGACGCTCTGCCCTTCCGGGCCATCAAGGAAGGCGAGCTGTACTTCCAGGAAGACCGGGAAGTCAACCTGGTAGAGCTGGCCCTGGCCACCAACATCCCCAAGGGCTGCGCCGAGACGACCGTGCGAGGTGAGGGGCTCCCCCAGCACCCCAGCACCCCGCTGCTGCCTGACCCCGGCGCAGGCAGGGCGCTTTCGCCACCGCCGCGCTCTCTTGCAGTGCACGTCTCCTACCTGGATGGAAAAGGCAACCTGGAGCCGCAGGGAGCTGGTGAGGAGTGGTGGGGGTGACGCCGGGTTTTGGGGAGGGGGGGGGCTTGTCCTCCTCATGGCGGGGACACACTTTGGGGTGACACCCATCCCCCCCCACGCCGCAGTGCCCAGCGCTGTCTCCACGCTGACGGACGACCTGCTCAAGTACTACCAGCACGTCACCCGGGCGGTGCTGGGCGACGACCCTCAGCTGATGAAGGTAGCGTGGGGCAGGGGGGAGCCCCTTCCCCACCCCTCACCTTCCCGAGCACCCAAGCGGGGCAGACCCTGCACCCCGAGTGCGGCTGACCCCCCCTCCGACACCCCACGGCTGGCGTCCTCGCCCGCAGGTGGCCCTGCAGGACCTGCAGACCAACTCCAAGATCTCAGCGCTCCTACCTTATTTTGTCTACGTGGTCAGCGGGGTGAGTTCAGGCAATGGGGTGCAGGGAGGGGTGGGGTCTCTGAGCCTGTACGGGTGGGGGGGAAAGCTCCATGCTGAGCCCATCCCTGGTGCCGGCAGGTGAAATCGGTGAGCCACGACTTGGAGCAGCTAAACCGGTTGTTACACATCGCCCGCAGCCTGATCCAGAACCCTTTCCTCTGCCTGGGTTCCTACGTCCGCAGCCTGATCGCCAGCGTCATGTACTGCGCGCTGGAGCCGCTGGCCGCCTCCATCAACCCCCTCAACGATCACTGGACCCTGCGTGATTACGCCGCTATGCTGCTCAGCCGTATTTTTTGGTGGGTTGGGGACCCTCCTTGGGGCGCGGGGGGGGTGTCCCCGGTGGGGGAGGGGGACTGGAGCATCCGCCTTGTCGCCCGCAGGACCCACGGCGACCTGGTGAGCGGCCTCTACCATCAAATCCTGCTCTCGCTCCAGAAGGTTTTGGCCGATCCCGTGCGTCCGCTTTGCTCCCATTACGGCGCCGTGGTGGGGCTGCACGCCCTGGGCTGGAAGGTGAGTGTTTGTCGGGACGCCGCGGGACCTGACCGCCCCGTGCTGCTGCCTGACCGTCCGTCTGTCCGTCTGTCCCCTCCGCAGGCGGTGGAGCGGGTGCTTTACCCCCATCTCCCCACCTACTGGGCCAACCTGCAGGCGGTGCTGGATGACTACTCGGTTTCCAATGCCCAGGTCAAAGCCGACGGGCACAAGGTCTACGGTGCCATCCTGGTGAGTGGCTCGTCCTACGGCGTGGCCGGTGGCCCGGTTGGGCGAGGGGCACACGCGGTGCCCCCCTCCCCCAAGTCCCAGCACCGTTTTTCCTCCCCCCCTCCCCAGGTGGCTGTCGAGCGTCTGCTGAAGATGAAGGCGCAGCAAGCGCCCGCCCCGGCCTCCGGGGCCACCCCGCCGCAGGAGGGCTCCCCGCGGCACAGCCCCAAGCCGGACCCCCCGACCGAGGCGGGCTTCGGCCTTGGCCGGCCCCTGCTACAGTTGGGGGGCAGCGGCGGCCCCCCGTCATCGTCGGCGCCCGTGCCGCCTGCCCTCTCCTTGCACGATATGTACCGCGAGCTTTACGACTTCTTCGGCGACAGCCTGGCCGCGCGTTTCGGCACGGGTCTGCCGCCGGCCACCCTGCCGCCCCCCGGTACCCCCGAGGGCACCCGAAAGGAACCGCCGGCTTTCGGGGGCGAGGGGGCGGCACGCAAGATGCCCCAGCTGACGGCCAGCGCCACGGTGAGCCCGCGGGAAGAGGAGAGCCCGCGGGGCGAGCTCCCGGCCGGTCGACCGGCACTGCATCGCCCGGCCAGCCTTGCCCGGCCCCGCGGGGCTCCCCGGCAGCCCGGCCACCGGCCGGGGGCTCGCGAGGTCTTCCAGAAATGCCGTTTCGCGCCCCGCGGCGCCCCACGTTTCAGCTTCCTCATCGCTGGTCGCCAAGCCGGCCGACGCTGCCAAGGCCGCCTATTCCAGACCAGTTTCCCGCAGCATCACGGACCCGGCCACGTCTCCCGTTACGCCCAGAAGCTTCCCATGATCGGTCGCACCACCCGGCCCGCCCGGCGGTGGCCACGGGCCGAATACTCCCTCCATCTCCTCCTTTGAGGCGGGTGCTGGGCGCCCGCCCTCCCCCAGGGCTTGGCATCGGCCCCGGGCAGCGCCGAACCGCGCCGGCGTTGCCCCTCGGTGCGGCGATCCGCGGGTGCCGCCTGCCCCGAGGTGCCACCGGCCGTGGTTTTTTTGTTGCTGTAGCGTGTGTCCGGCGGTTAATAAACCGGTGTCCGCTGCTCGGCGCAGGGCGGGGGGTTTGTAGCCGCCGTGGCGCGGGTGGGCGCTGCGTCGCCGCCGTGGGCACCCATCCCCTTGTGGGGAAGGGTGAGACGGCGGCCCCCGAGGCTCGTGCTGCCAAGAAGGGATGGGGGAGGACGCAATTTTCCCCGACGGTGGTCCCTGGCAGGACGCAGACGGCGCTGGGGGGCAGCTTCCCCGTCGCCCTGCGCTCGCCTGTGCTGCAGGGGTAGGTGGGTGGGTGCGATGGGTGGGTGGGTGGTCGCCACCGGCTGCGAGGAGGCTGCGGGTAGGAGCTGTTCGGGGTCAGCGAGAGCCACGGGGCCGAGCGATGGGGGACGCAATGCCATGGCGGTGAGACGGCAGCGGCGGGACGCTGGGCTTGCGGCGGCGGCTGCCGCAATGGGGCCACGGAGGAGCCCGGCCCAGCGCTGCCGGGGGGGTGGGGTGGGGCGAAGGAGGCCGGGCTGAGCGTGGCGGCGGTGGAAAGGGGGGGGTTGAGTACGGAAGATGGCGGTGTCCGTCCTGCAGCTGGCAGAACTGGCCCTCCACGGAGCCGCCTTCCTCTGCGGGATCGTCTGCGCGTCGGCCCTCACCGTGGCACAGGTACCGGGATGGGATGGGACGGGGGGGTGGGATGCGGCCGCGTTGCCCGATGACGGGGGGGAGATGGGGGGCAAGCTCAGTGCACAGCGGCTTCACCCCATTCCTTCTCCCAGGGCTCCCCGTATCCTTCCCGCTGCTCCGGGGCTGCCTCTGGGGTCTGCGCTGCCATCCTGGGTGGGCTCCGTCCCGCTCCTGCCTTGGCCGGGTCTCCCCCTGCCCCCTCCCCTCTCGACTCCTGCACCCCATGTTTGTGGTCACCGGGTGCTATGGGGGGGGGGGGGGGGGGGCCAGGGCGCAGGCAGGCAGCAAGGTGGGATGCTGGGGGTGGGGGGATAACAGGCGTGGGGCGGCTGAGCCCCCTGCTCATCCCGTGGCCCCCGGCGCCGTCATGTGAGCGCGGCAGTCAGCCGGGGCGGTTTGGGCTTCCTTCCTCCTCCAACACTCCTCCTCCTCCTCCTGTTGCTGCTCCACCTCACTTCGCCGGTCTGTCCTGCTGGGGTTGAGCGTGGTTGTCTGTGGGTGCTGGGTGGGTGGGGGGGCGTGATTAAGCAGCAGCCCCCCCACCCCCTGCACCGGCCTCCTGTTTGCAGGGAGAGTTTGGCGGCTGGTGCATCCTCTACGGGACGGTGAGCTGGAACGGGACGGCGCTGGTGCCCAAATCCTTCAGCCACGTCTCCCTCTGCTATTTCGTCTCGGCCGTCTCCATCGTGGTGGCCCTGTATTGCTTCTCCTCGCTCCTCTACGGCATCTACAGCTGCTGCACCAACGAGTCCCAGTGGTGAGCTGGGGTGGGGGGGGTGCAGGTCTGGGGGGTGGGGGGGGTGCAGGTCTGGGGGTGGGGAGTGCAGGTCTGGGGGTGGGGGGGTGCAGGGCTGGGGTGGGGGTGTTGCAGGTCTGGGGGTGGGGGGGGTGCAGGTCTGGGGGTGGGGGGGTGTGCAGGGCTGGGGTGGGGGTGTTGCAGGTCTGGGGGTGGGGGGGGTGCAGGTCTGGGGGTGGGGGGGTGTGCAGGGCTGGGGTGGGGGTGTTGCAGGTCTGGGGTGGGGGGGTGCAGGTCTGGGGGTGGGGGTGTTGCAGGTCTGGGGTGGGGGTGTTGCAGGGCTGGGGTGGGGTGGTGCAGGTCTGGGGGTGGGGGGGGTGCAGGGCTGGGGTGGGGTGTTGCAGGTCTGGGGGCTGGGGTGTTGCAGGTCTGGGGGTGGGGAGGATGCAGGGCTGGGGTGGGGGTGTTGCAGGTCTGGGGGTGGGGGGGGTGCAGGGCTGGGGTGGGGGTGTTGCAGGTCTGGGGGCTGGGGTGTTGCAGGTCTGGGGGTGGGGGGGATGCAGGGCTGGGGTGGGGAGGATGCAGGGCTGGGGTGGGGCGGGGGGTGCCCCACGAAACCCTGCACTGCTGACGCCGCTCCCCTTCTCTCACAGGGACCGCGCCTGGCTCAGCATCGCCCTGGTCGCCGCCCTCATCATCCTCTTCTTCCTCCTCATCTCAGCCTGCATCCTGCGCGTAGGGATGGATGCTTTCTGCGCCTCCATCGTGCAGACCAAGAGTTTGTCCAGGTAGCAATGACCTTACTGGGGGGTGTGTGGGGGGGGTTCTCCCTGGTTCTGGGGGGATATGGTGTTCTCTGGGACCCCCGCCTTTCTCCCCACACCCCACAGCCGCTCTTCCCTGTCCCCCACAGCTGCCAGGAGGCTGAGCACAAGCCGTGGGTGTCCTACACCCCAAACCGCTTCTACAGCAACCTCTACAGCTCCCAGGTGAGAGGGGGAGCGTGGTGACCCCCCCCCCATTCCCCCGCTGTTGGGGGTCGGCACAGCCTGGCTGGTGGAGGAAGAGGAGGGAGGATGAGCGAGGGGGAGCAAAGGAAAAGCTGAAACCTCAATTCTCACAGCGGGGAAGGGAGGGAGAGTCCGTCTGTCTGTCCTGGAATGGGGCAAGGGTCAGCGTCCGTGCATTGGGGGGGCTGTTGTGAATAGGGGTGCAGCTGTACCTACAGGCGGATGTACAGCATCCCTGTGGCTGTAGCCTTGCCTTGGGGACCCCTCAACCTTCCCAGGCATAGAAATTGGGGGGGGGTGAGGGCACAGCTGGACACCCCTCTCCCCATCACCCCCCCCCCCGGCCCCACAGGCATCGGCGTGGGTGAACGTGTTCCTCTGGTGCCTCCTGAGCGCCCGGCTGCTGCTCCAGCGGCGGAGGGAGGCCCCGTTCCCGCTGCTGCGTCGCAACGACCCCGAGTGGAGCGCCGAGACAGAAGCCATTTTCGGGGGGCGCCCCGTACGGCCCTGAAGGAAAAGGGGGTGCCGGGGTGTGTGTTTCGGGGGGGGCCAGACCCCGGTGGGGAGCACGGGGTACGCTCCAGGCACCCCACGGTGCACGAGGAGGCGGGGACGGTCTCGGCCCTGCGGTGCCAAAGGACCCTGTGCCAGCGAGCTGGGGGGTCGCGGGGCGCCGGGCACCCCTGGCAGCTCCCCCCCCCCCAACCCCCCCCACGTCATCAGGGCTTTTTGGGTGGTGAACTTTGTTATTAAAGAGGAGGATTTGCGAGAGAGGAGCGTGTGCGGGAGCGCTGGGGGCTGCGGGTGGTTGTGTCGCGGGTTGGGGCGGCTGAGGAGGGGGAGGGGGAGGAAGGGGGTGGCGGGGGAGGTCGGGTGGCGGCGGGGGTCGGGCAAAGGGTGTCGGGCCGGTTTTGGGGGGGGGGGGGGGGGGGAAACGGCAGTGTGTGGGGGGAGTGAGAGCGGGGAAAGGGCGAGAGGGAGCGGGGGAGGAGGGAGGGGGCTAGTGGTGGTTGGGGGTTTCAGCTCTGCCTTTGACCAGCCACAGGTCCCCCGGCGGGGGTGCACCGGGCCCGGAGGCACTGCAATACCGGGACGATGCGCGGAGCGGAGGGAGCAAGCTCCGGGTCCAACTCCCGGCCCCAAAAATCCGTTTAATATAAAGTCCTCTCATCGAGGACGTATCAGATATTAAACTGATAAGAACAGATACTACACTTGATCTTAGCCAAAAGGCCGAGAAGCGATACCCTCCGCTGCCCCACCGGCCCTACTCACCCACCCACCCCCGCCCACAACTCACGCCCGCTCCCCCCCGCCGCCACCCGCCACCCCCGCCCCGCTCCCCGCTTTGCTCCCCGCCACTCCCGCACGGCCCCGCCTGGCTCTGCGCCCCCCGACCCCCGCCGCTCCCCGGTGACCCCCCGCAGCGCGTCGTCCCGTCGTCCCGTTCTTCCCCTGTCGGGGTCCTTATTAGCGTAACCCCGCCTTCTCTCCCCCAGGCCCCGCCCCGCTCGACCCACACGCCCCGCCCTCGCCGCCCTGTTGGACCCGCCCCCCTCGCCGGGCCCGCGCGGCTCTGCCCGCCCTTGGTTTGCATGCGCCACGCCCCGTGCCCGGCTCCTCCCCGGCCCCGCCCCCTCATTTGCATGCCCCGCCCCGCCGGGGCAGGCGCCGCCGGGGCCCGGGGCAGAGGCGGGCGGGGAGTGCGGGGCGCCCGTGCGGCGCCTGCCCCGCCGGGACGCTCCGAGCCGCGGTCCGGGATCACCGGGAGCGGCCGGCGCTGCGGCAGCGGAGCCGCACCGGGGCGGCCCGGCGGGCGCTGCCGGCCCAGCGGGGCCGGGATATTGTCGGATCTCCCGCTCCGCCGCCATCTGGTCGCGGAGCCCGGCCCGGGCCGGCGGGGGGAAACCGACCCCCGACGGAGCGCGGGGCCGCAGCGGCGGGGACTCCTGGCGGCCGGTGGGGCGCGGCTATGCCTCATTAGCATGACCACGCCCCCGATTGAACCGCCCCGCCTCGCCCCTTCGCCCTCCCCATAGTCCGCCCAGGGTTCCCATACGCCCCGCCCCTTCGCGGGCTCCTCGCGGCGACCCGATTGGTCGGCTGCACGCTGTGATTTCCATTCGCCCCGCCCCCATCGCAGCCCACCGCCCGGGATTTGCGTGCTCCGCGCGACTCTTTGCATACGCCACGGTAAGCAGCGATGCCATTGGCCGGGCCCAGCTCCGCCCCAGCCGAGGCCCCGCCCAGCGCTCCGGGCCCCTCCGGCTGCGCCGCCCTCGGCTCATCCCCGGGGGCCGCCACCGGAGCGGGGCCGGGGGGCTGCGCTCGGCCGTACCGGAGCGACGCGGAGCCGCCGGGGAGGGCCGGGCCCGGGGCGGAGGGGCCGCGGAGAGCGCCGAGCCCGGGAGGTGCCAGAGCCCGGCGAGGAGGCTCCGACTGTTCCCCCCCTTCCCGTAGGTTGGTTTGTTCTGCCTTTGACCAGCCACAGGCCCCCCGGCGGGGGTGCACCGGGCCCGGAGGCACTGCAATACCGGGACGATGCGCGGAGCGGAGGGAGCAAGCTCCGGGTCCAACTCCCGGCCCCAAAAAGCCGTTTAATATAAAGTCCTCTCATCGAGGACGTATCAGATATTAAACTGATAAGAACAGATACTACACTTGATCTTAGCCAAAAGGCCGAGAAGCGATACCCTCCGCTGCCCCACCGGCCCTACTCACCCACCCACCCCCGCCCACAACTCACGACCGCTCCCCCCCGCCGCGACCCGCCACCCCCGCCCCGCTCCCCGCTTTGCCCCCCGCCATTCCCGCACGGTCCCGCCTGGCTCTGCGCCCCCCGACCCCCGCCGCTCCCCGGTGACCCCCCGCAGCGCGTCGTCCCGTCGTCCCGTTCTTCCCCGTCCGGGGTCCTTATTAGCATAACCACGCCCCCTCCCCACTCTGACCGCTGTAGTTTGCTTAGCCCCGCCCCCTGCTGGACCCTGTGGGTCCCCACGGGGCTGGGCAGGGGGAGTACCCGGACGCCTGGGTTCCCAACGGCGCTTGGGGCTGCCCCTTCCCTTGTTTGAATATCCCCAGGGACGGCGACTCCCCCACCTCTCGGGGCAGCCTGTGCCAACGCCCGGCCGCCCTTTTGGGGGAGAAACTGTCCCTGTCGCCAGCCTAACCCTCCCCTGAGGCAGCCGGAGGCCGGTTCCCCTCGTCCCGTCGCTTGGGAGCAGAGACCAGCCCCCCCCTCACTCCAGCCCCTCTCAGGGGGCTGCAGAGAGCGAGAAGGGCTCCCCTCAGCCCCCTCTTCTCCAGGCTAAACCCCCCCAGCCCCCTCAGCCGCCCCCCAGCACACTTGTGCTCCAGACCCTGCCCCAGCCCCGCTGCCCTTCTCTGGACACGCTCCAGCCCCTCCAGGCCCTTCTTGTCCCGAGGGGCCCAAACCTGAGCCCGGCATTCGCGGTGGGGCCTCCCCAGGGCCGAGCACAGGGGCCCCATCCCCGCCCCACCCCCGCTGGCCGCGCCGGTGCCGGCACAAGCCCGGGCGCTGGGGGCCACCTGGGGATAGTGCTGGCTCATGTTCAGCCGGCTGGAGAAAGGGGACCCCCTCTGCGCAGCCGGGGAGGCGCAGAGACACCCCTCACCAAGCTCGAGCTCACCCCCATGGATGCAGATGAAGACCTGGCTGAGGAGGATGAGTGCAAATGGTGACGAAGGCCAGCGTGGCCACAGAGGCCAGGAGGATGCGCAGAGCTCTGCTTAGACCGGCTCCACTGCCCTGGCACCCCTGCCATGCTGGGGGCCCGCATGGCATGGACCCCCAGTTCTTGGGGGGGTCCGGCGTTGGGACCCCCCCATTTACCAGCACCACCTACAACTCCACATTGGCCCTGACGGGGCACAAAAAGGCCGCTGCCACTGTGGCAATGCCCAAACAGAGCGTGCCGGATTTAGGGGGAGGGTCTCCCCATGTTTTCCCCAGCCCTTTGCCCCACAAAGCAGCCAGACATGGGGGCGGCTCACGGTTTATTAGGCAGCGACAAAGGGCAGACGGTCCCGGCCACCCATCACGTCCTAGAGCTTGCGGTAGGCGCCGACGGTGACGTCGAAGAGTCGGGGGTTGCAGAGTTGCCCCCGTTTGTCCAGCAGAAAGAAGAAGGGTCGCCCCTTCACCTTGAGGGGGATGGCGGCCGGCACCTCGGAGCGGTGAGCTCGGCAGGAGATGTGGCGTAACGGGACGGTGAAGGTGGGTCCCTGACCCAGCCCCAGAGGTCCGTGGGTGCTGATGGCCACCTCCGTGCCACCCCGCAGCAGCGTCACCCGGCGGACGGCACGTAGTGGGAACAGGCAACCGGCCGCCACGATCAGAGAGCCTGCGGGGGGATGGACGGACGGACAGGACGAGGGCATCAGGGTGGCCTCCGGTGCCGGTTGGAGTCTAGTTTGCTCCCCTAGGCCCAGCCCTCTCCCCAAGGCCTGGTACCCTCCTCTTCCCCTAGGCCCAGTCCCCTCCCCTAGGCCTGGTCCACTCCCTGATCTGCTCCCCTAGGCCCAGTCTGCTCCCCTCCCCTAGGCCTGGCTCACTCCCCACCCTTAGGCCTCACCTGCTCCCTCAGGCCTGGTCCATTCCCCTAAGCCTGATCTCCTTCCTGACCTGCTCCCCTAGGCCTAGCTCGCTTCCCACCCCTAGGCCTGGCTCAATCCCCTCCCCTAGGCCTGACCTCCTTCCTCACCTGTTCCCCTAGGCCCAGTCCCCTCCTCTAGGCCTGACCTGCTCCCTTAGGCCCGGTCCACTCCCCTAAGCCTGACCTCCTCCCTGACCTGCTCCCCGAGGCCGGGCCTAAGTCCCTCCCATCCCCAACAGCTCCCGCCCCGGTACCGAGGGTGAGGCACGAAGTGGTGAAGCCCAAACGCCATTTATGGTCGCGGGGCCGAAGCGGATCGTCAGGACCGACACCGGGAGCGGGACCGGGAGGCGGGCGAAGCGCCGTGAAGGCAAAATGAGCTAGGTAGGCCCAAAAGAGACCCTGCCCCGCGCAGAACCACCCTGCCAGGCGGAAGAAACGTCCCCGTTCGTGTCGGAACAACACCACGTCCTGCGGCACCGCTGTCGCCTCCAGCACCGCCGCCGCCGCCCGGGCCCTCGCCGCCGCCATCACGCCCGCTCCGCCGCTACTTCCGGGTCACCGGCTTCACCTCTACTTCCGGTGCCGGGCGCCATCTTTGTGCCGGGCCTGAAGCCAAACGGCCTTCCCTCCCTTCCCTTAAAGGCGCAGCGCAGCCCGAACGCACCAGCGTTAACACGGGTCGATTTATTGATTTATTTACAAAACGATGGGGAATAAAATGCCGGGGGATAGGGGGAGGAGCGGGGGAGGGGGCGCTGCTCACTTGAGAAACGCCACCTCGGGGATCTTCCCTTCCAGCTGCAAGAGAAAGAGAGTGGGGGCTCAGCCAGGGGCTGGGGTCCCCCTGGAGGGGGGGTGGCCTGACTCAGACCCCTCCCCCAAACCCACCTTCAGCTGGGTGAAGACCTGCCCGGCACGGCCATAGTCCCAATCGTTGTCCTGCAGGCACCTGGAGCATAGGAGAGAGTGAGGCGACAGGGTGCGGGGGGTGAAGTCCCCTCCCGGCTGGGGCATGGGGAGCCCCCTGCTGTGGTGGGATGGGGGGGGGCCAGGACTCACTTCTGGGACCACTCGAGGTTCATGCCCGACTGCATGGAGAAAGCGGCCAGCATTTCCTGCTGCTCGGCAGAGAGTGTGGGCACGGGGCTGGAGGAAGGGGTGGGCGCCGGCATGACGAAGGCCTTGCGGATCTCCTCGGTGGTGGCGTTGCGGACAAAGAGCTCGTCGTTAACGATGCAAAGCCTGGGGAGGGGGAGAGAAAAGAGGGGTGTCCCACGCTGCCACTGGCGTCCCTCCCTCCCAGATGTGGTTTGCTGGGACCTCCAAGGCCACCCAGAGCCGCTCACCCAAGACCATGACCCAGCGGACCTTGAAGATCCCCAAGGATGGAGGCTCCACCACCAGCCAAAAAGTGTCTCCCGACATTCTGAGGGACCCTCCTGCGTCCCAGCTCCCTCCAGTCCCATCACTGGGCACCACAGTAAGAGCCTGGCTCCAACCAGTGTGCCCAGGTGGCCAAGAAGGCCGATAACCTCCTGGCTTGAGTCAGAACTAGCGTGGCCAGTGGGATGAGGAGTGGGATTGACCCCCAGTGCTCAGCACATTGAATATTGTGTCTGGTTTTGGACCCCAAGAAAGATATTGAGGTGCTGGAGGGTGTCAAAAGAAGAGCAACGAAGCTGGTGAAGGGTCTGGAGAACAAGAGAAGGAGCTGAGGATGTTCAGCCTGGAGAAAAAGGAGGCTGAGGGGAGACCTCATAGCTCTCTACAGCTCCCTGAAAGGAGGTTGGAGAGAGGTGGGGGCCAGGCTCTTGTCCCAGGCGACGGGACGAGAGGAAACGGCCTCAAGTTGCACAAGGAGAGGTTTAGATTTCTTTGAATCACAGAATGGTCTGGGTTGGAAGGGACTCGTAAAGCTCGTTTGGTCCAACCCCCCTGCCATGAAGAGGGACATCTTCAATCAGGTGAGGTTGCTCAGAGCCCCGTCCCACTCAACCTTGAATGTTTCCAGGCACGGGGCACCCACCACCTCTCTGGGCAACCCGTCCCAGTGTCTCACTGCCCTCAACGTAACAAATTTCTTCCTTAATCTAGTCTGAATCTCCCCTTTTTAGTTTAAAGCCATTCCCCGCCTTCTCCTGTCACAACAGGCCCTGCTAAAGAGGCCGTCCCCATCTTTCTGAAAGGTGCAAAAAGGTCTCGCCGGAGCCTTCTCTTCTCCAGGGAAACCAGTCCCAGCTCTCTCAGCCCTTCCTCACGGCAAAGAGATACTCCAGCCCCCTTCCTCATCCTCGTGGCCCTTTGCCGGACTCGCTCCGGGACGTCCATCCGTTCCGGGAAGCGACGCCGCGCAGAGCCGCTCACCGGCACCTCCGGTTTTCGATCCGCAAAAGGTTTTTTTTTCTGATCCTGCTCATCCCCTCCCACCCACCGACAGCTTCGCCGTGAAGCGGGGCCAGCGCCGAAGCGCCGGCTGACGTCCCGGTGGCCGATATCCGCTGCTTACCCGGCGTTGCCGGCCGGCACGGCGATGAACATGCGGGTGAAGGCGCGTACCGAGTCTCGGGATTTGCCGTCCACTGTGGGAAAGAGGGAGAGGAGGTGGCGGGAGGTGCTGGGAGGAAGGCAAGGTGGTGGTGGTGGGGGGACACGGCGGGGTGAAGCTCACCTTCCTTGAAGATCCCGTGGACGGCAAAACACAGCAGGGTGTTCTGAAAGAGAAGGGGGTGCGCCGGGTGAGTTGGGGGCAGCTCGGTGCCCCGGAGGTGGGGAGGGGGCTCCCCCCGCTCACCGTCTGTGCGCAAATATCCACCACGAAGGAGTTGATGTCGTGTTGGGTCTTGGGGAGCTCGTTGAGGAAAGCCACTACGTTGAGCCGCGTGTGTTTGAGCAGCTTGAAACGCATGGCTGGGGAGGGAGAAGAACGCTGAGCCCCCACAAACACACCCCGTGGCCCCCCACAAAGGGTGGCGTGGGGTGGGGGTGCAACGGGAGGGGTGCTTACTGGGGTCTTTCAGCTTCTTCACGTTCCTGCTGTCCTTGAAATACTCGTTCAGGCTATTCCTGCGGGGACAGACACCTGTAAAAGCTGCGCCGGGGCACGGGGGGGGTGTCCCCACTGTTACCCCCGCGAGCAGCAGCGAAGGGGTCGTACCTGGGGGGGTTTTGGGGTCCAAAGGGGATGCTGAGGGAGCAGCAGGCCCCGTCGTGGTAGGCATCCAGCAGCCCCTGCCTGTCGCTGGAGTCGTAAATGGAGTAATACCTGGGGGACACACACACACACGGAAGGGTGAAGGGGGATGAAAGAGGGTGAGGGGGGATAAAAGAGGGTTGGGGGCGAGACCCCTGCCCACTCCGGAGCTGGCACTCACTGCTGTAAGAACCGCAGCACCAAGACCTTCAGGTCATCTGAGCCGAAGTAGCTGCCCTAAAAGTGGGGGGCACAGTGGTTAACCCAAGCAACAGCCACCCCCCCCACCAAGTCCGGGATGGGGGCAAATGCCCCCCAGCCTCGTCCCTACCTTGCAGGCTGGCAGCGTCGTGGGGGCCTCCACATCGAAGGCGATGGGCGGAGGGAGCTCGTGGCCATCCTGGAGGGGAGGCAGAGACGGGGATGGGTAGCAAATCTCTTCCAGCCCCCCGGCAGGGCTCGACATCCCCCTCCTGCCCCCCAACAGGGTCCAGTGCCCCACCCCCAGCCTTCCAGCAAGGCTTGGTGTCCCCCCACAGCCCCCTCCTGCCCCCCAGCAGGGCTCAGTGTCCCCCCCAGCCCCCTCCTGCCCCCCAGCAGGGCTCAGTGTCCCCCCCAGCCCCCTCCTGCCCACCAACAGGGCTCAGTGTCCCCCCCAGCCCCCTCCTGCCCCCCAGCAGGGCTCAGTGTCTCCCCCAGCCCCCTCCTGCCCCAGCAGGGCTCAGTGTGCCCCCCAGCCCCTCCTGCCCCCCAACAAAGATCAGTGTCCCCCCCAGCCCCCTCCTGCCCCCCAGCAGGCCTCAGTGTCTCCCCCAGCCCCCTCCTGCCCCCCAGCAGGGCTCAGTGTGCCCCCCAGCAGGGCTCAGTGTCTCCCCTAGCCCCCTCCTGCCCCCCAGCAGGGCTCAGTGTGCCCCCCTCTCTCACCAGCCGCAGCAGCTTCGGGAAGCGCTCTCTGACGGAGCTGCCGAGAGGGAGCAGAGTCAGTGCGGTGGCCGGGCTGCCCACCGGGGCCAGGCCTTGCCCCCATGGCAAACACCAGCCCCCTCCCCGGGACCCCTCCCCGCACTGCTGCACCCCTTCCCTGCCCTCCCCAGAGCCGTAGGGTTGCGAGGGCACGTGGCGGGACCATCCCACGGCTGCCTCTCCCCTCCCTGATGCCACAGCCCCCCTTCCTGGGGGCCTGGCGCCATCCTCCCCACCCCAGGGCTGCCCCTGCCCCTGGGGGGGGTCTTGGGCTGCATCTGATGAGGAACCGAGGGCCCTACGGGCCGGGTCAGGACTTACCTGGCTCGTACTCACCTGGGTGCGGACGCCCAGAGGAGAGGGGAAGGGGGGGAAGAGGAGAAACCCCCTCCGGTCGTGGTGCAACCGTTGGCACGACTTGGCTGTTTACAGCTGCGGAGCCCCTGCGTTGGCGGGGGGGTGGGGGGCCCCAATCGGGCGAGCAGCGAGAAGGGGTGAAGCAGGAGTGGGGGACAGAGGGGTGGGTAGCGCAGGGTAGAGCCTCTTCTCCTTTGTGCCGCTCCCTCCCGGCCCCAGGAGCGTGTTGGGCTCCGGGTACGGCCGCATCCGGAGCCGAGGCCCTCGCCCGCGCTGGGGGCCGGCGTCGGCGCGCCCAGGGGTGCCGCGGGGGGGCCTGCCCGGAGCGGGCTGGAGGCCTGCGCCAGGCCTGGGATAACGAGAGCCTCCCTGCGCCGGCCGCGGCTGGGCGGCGGCGTTTGGCCACTGCACGGCTGTGCCTGTCTTAGGTTGTTCCTCCCGTGAGGAATCTTACCCGTCTCTGGCTAGCCAGCCATCGTCGAGGGCCAAACGCGGGCGCAAGGGGTGGGATAGCTCCGTGGGGGGAGGCTGGGGGGCACCGACGTGATGCCCCGTGCCGCGACCTGCAGCCCCTGAAAGCCCGTGGAAGGGCGGAGCGGTGTCGAAAAGCCCCGTCTGCGCGGCAGAGGGGTGGGAGCAGCAGGAAGGGAGCGGGGAGAAGAGGCTGCGTACTCCAAGGGAGGACAGGGAAGGGAGCAGCGAGGATGGGGGGGAAGAAGAGGGGAGAAAGCAGGGCTCCGAGCAGCTGAAACAGATCCACCGTCCTCTGATGGACGGGCGATGGCCTGTCCTGGCCTCGCACCACGACCAGGGGCTGTGTGGGAGCCTGGGGCAGGGTGTGGGGGTGTCCGGGCACCAGCGAGCAGAAGGCACGGGGTGTATATGTGGGGGAGGGGGGGACGGCCTCTCTTCGTCCTGTCGTGCTGCCCCCCGCGGAGCAGGGGCGGCCCACGGGCCCCTAGGGCCGCCCCAAGGCTAACACTGACCTGATGTAGGTGGACTGGTCCCGAAAAGCATTGCAGAGCGGGTTTCCGTCGAGCCAAAGCTCCTCCAGTTTGAGCCCCTTCACCTTGTCCAGCTCCCGATCCGATTTCAGCTGCAGGGAGGAGGTAAGGAGAGAGGGGGTGAGGGGCCGGGGGGAGGAGGGGGGACACGTGAAAACTGGGGGGGCTCACGTGGCACCCACCTCGTTGCGAGAGAGGTCGAGGATCTTGAGGCCAGCGGCTTTCTGCGCCAGCTCCGACAGGTCATCCAGGCGATAGAGCTTGTTGCTGCTCAGGTTCAGGGATTGCAGCTGCGGGGAGAAAGAGGAGGATTAGGAAGGGGGAAGGAGAGAGAGGGGTTGGGGGGGTCCAGCTGGTGCTGCCGGAGCTGGGAGAAATATCCCGTCCTCACCTCGGGGATGTTGTCCTCGATGATACGCAGCACAACCAACATGCAGCTCCGCTGGTTCAGCACCACGTCGATGCTCTGCGACACCAAATCTACAGGGGGTGCGTGTGTTTGTGTGGAAATGGGGGGTGAGGTGCTGCCCGCCGCAGCCCCCCTCCCACCCTTTGTGTCCCCGGGGTGGTGAATAAACGCTTACCTGGGTCGACGCGGAGGCTCTTGAGGTCTAACGCCCGCTGTGAACCATCATATCTCTTGCTCATGCACAGCTGGGACAACGCAACGAGGATGAGAGCGGGCTCTGCCTCTTCCGCTTTACCCAGAGCCCACACCCGGCCGCCCCACTCACCTTCAATTGCTCAATCTCCTCTGGTTTCAGCTCGTTTTGCAGGGACTGAGGTGGAGCTGACGAGTTGATAATTATCACCACCTACGAAAGGAGCGAAGCAGACCGTGAGGCAGCGCCAGGCCGGCAGCAAACGCGCCCACGCAGAGCAGGGAGGAACGGCCGTGCCGTGAGATCGCTCCCACGGGAAGCAGGCCCCGGCAGGAGCCGCAGACCTTGTAGTTGTCCCTGTCGGTGATCTTGCGGGAGACCTGCTTGAGGGCGCTGGCGGTGGTGGCATCCTCCACATAGAACTGGGCCCGGTTGTGGCTGTAGTGGAACTGAAAACGGGATGGGTTGAGGTCTGGGTGGCAGCTCCCGCAGAGCTGGAGCACAGCGGACGTCCTGGGGGACGCGTGCCCCTCACCGCAGCCTGCCAAACCACCCCGACCTCCCCAAAATGGGAAACGAAACAAAACCCAGGCACCTGGGCCCCTCGCTCACCTCGACGGGAGTGAAGGGGACGCTGCAAAGGTTCTGGATGGAGCTCAGCAGCCACGACTTGTCGTATTTCTTCCCGTAAGGGATCTAAAGAGACAATTTGCCCGGCGTCACGGCGCAGGCAGGGGCGGCAAGAGCGCACGCTGCTTGAAAGCTTGTGGAGGAACTGCCACGGTCCTGCCCAGGCCACGTGTGTTGCAGCTGGGCAGAATGCAGCTGCTTTCTGCGTATGCCCAGGAGAAAAGGAAGCGAAAAAAAAGCAAGGAGAAGAAAGAGAAGAAAGAGGAAAGAGGAGCGAGAAAGGAGAGAGGAGCGAGAAAGGAGAGAGGAGCGAGAAAGGAGAGAGGAGCGAGAAACAGAGCAAAAATGGGAAAAGTAAAGAATAGAATATACTATTTCCGTTGGAAGGGACCGACAACAATCATCTCGTCCAACCGCTCGATCCCTTCAGGCCTGAGTAAAAACTAAAGCTTGTTGTTAAGGGTATTGTCGAACCGCCTCTGGAGCCCTGCCAGGCTTGGGGCACCGACCACCTCTCCAGGAAGCCCGCTCCAGTGTCTGAGCACCCTCTCAATCAAGAAACGCTTCCTCACATCCACTCTGAGCTTCCCCTGATGCAGCTTTCAGCCATTCCCGGGCATCCTGTATCCTGGATCCCAGGGAGAACAGCTCAGCACCTCCCTTCCCCACGTCCCCTCCTCGGGAAGCTGCGGAGCGCAAGGCGGTCACCCCTCAGCCTCCTCCTCTGCAAATGAGACCAGCCCAAAGCCCTCAGCTGCTCCTCACGGGACAATCCTCCCAGCTTTGCTCCCTCCTCTGCCTTCAAATTCACACTCAAGCACCTTCACATCCCTTTTAAAAACAAGGGGGTCACAATACTTGAGGCGAGGCCGCACCAAAGCTGAACCCAGCAGGACAATCCCTCTTAACCGGCTGGTTCCGCCGTGTTTGATGCTCCCCAGGGTGTGGTTTGCCCTCGCTGCTGGCTCCTGTTGAGCACTCCTGGATCCCTTCCTGCACAGCAGGTCTCCAGCCACTCCTCTCCCTATTTATCCTTGTGCCCAGCGTTACTCCGTCCCAGCTGCAGAATCCAGCATTCGGATTTGTTAAATTTCATCCCACGAATCAGAAACCAGAACAATCACAGAGTCGTTTAAGTTGGAAAAAACCTCTAAGATCATCAAGTCCAACCTTTAACGCCACGTCCACCACTAAACCCCGTCCCTCAACATCACATCCTTTAAATCCCTCCTGGAATGGCGACTCCACCGCTTCCCCGTGCAGCCTGTTCCAAAGCTTGACAACCCTTTCCATGAGGAAATTTTTCCTTATTTCCAACCTAAACCTTCCTTGGCACAACTTGAGGCCATTTCTTCTTGTCCCATCGCTTGGTACAAGAGCCTGATCCCTTCCAGGTAGCTGTAGGGAGCGATAACATCTCCCCTCAGCCTCTTTTCTTCTAGGATGAACATCCCCAGTTCCCTCTGCTGCGCCTCATAAGACTCTTAACACGGAAATGGGGTGACACTGGCCACGATCGCTGCCCCAACGCCGCAAAATGGGGGGGTCGGGATATGTAACGATGGCCGCGATCCCCATCCCTGTGCCTCCTGCTCCACTCACGGTGATCTTGAACCAGTTCCTGCGCCCGCCGTCACGGCTGGTGCTGCTGCTCCGCTCCGGAGTGGGAAGATCCCGTCTGACCGTGACGTGGATGTTGTTCGTGCGATTTGGCCGCGGCCCGTAGGGCAAGCTGGAAACAGTGAGGTGAGATTGGGGGTGAGCCCTGAACCACCCCCAAACCCTCCCCAGCCTCGGGGCAGTTCTACAGGGCTCCCACACTCACTATCGGCTGCGAGGCCCATCGTGGGCCTCGCTCATAGGGACATCACCGTCGTCTTCCTCCAGCCGCGCGCGAATGCCGGGCCCGCTGCGGCTCCGGGGGTGGTGGTTCATCTCACTGTACATCTTTCCACGGAACGGGCCGCGACCCTTCTTCCTGCGGCCCGAGAAACCTCGGCCACCGACGCGGTCATCGTGCTCTGCCCAGGCAGCACCGCCATCAGCTGCTGCACCAGGACCCTCCCGGCCGCGGGGTCCCCCTGCTTCAGCCCCCATCTCGTTCCTTTGGCCCCATCCCTTCCCTTCAGGCCCCCATCCCCGATCCCCCCACTTCAGCTCCCCTCCTCTCTCCCCAGGTCCCCTCATCTCTTCTCCAGGCCCCATCCCCTGTCTCCGGGCCCCCTCCCCTCCCTCCAGCCCCCATCCCCTCTCCCCGAGCTCCTCTCCTCTCTTTCCGCGCCCTCTTCCCCTCTCCCCGAGGTCCCATCTCTCCCCATCCCCCCTGCCCCTCTGCTCTTACCGAGCCCCCATCCCCACTCCTCTGGGAGCCCATCCCCTCTCCCAGCCCCCTCCCTCCAGGCCCTCGGCCCGGGCCCAACGCCACCTCCAACCGCCGCCACCTCCAACCGCCGCCACCTCCACAACTCCCCTCCTCCACCCCACCCGGGCCCGGGTGTTTCCCCCCCAACCGCCCCCCGAGCCCCCCCCCTCCCCTCCGGGCCCCGCCGCCCCGGGCCTCGCTCACCGCTGTAGCCCCCTTTGCCCTCCTCCGCCATCACCGTCCTCCGCTCCCGGCACCGCGGCCTCACCGCCGCGCCCCACCCCCCCCAGGCGTCACTTCCGCCCGGAGGTCACCACCTCTGCCCACCCCCCGCCGCGCATGCGCAGCCACGCCCCACGCCGAAACTCTCAGGTCGCCGGTTCGAATCCCGCCCCGGGAAGAAGAGGCAGCGCAGAGCGAAAGCGCCTCGGAACCGGGGTCGCAACGTTTTAATGGGGGGGCTGCAGCCCCCGGGGGGTGGCCCGCAGCTTTACTGGGGTCCACAGCCCCCCCACCCCAGTCCATCCAAGGGTCCTGCAGCTTTTACTTGGGTCCACAACCCCATCCAGGGAGCCATACGGCTTTACTTGGGTCCGCAGTGCCCCATCCCGGGGGGGTCCCACGGCTTTAACAGGGTCCACAACCCCTCCGGGGGTCTGCAGCCTGGGAAGGGGGATGGCAGCATTCCTGGGATTCCTGGCCCACCAGGAGGGGCCACACAGCCACCATGACCAGGCAGAGACGGGGACAGGCCTCGGCGTAGGCTGTGGGACCCTTCAGAGGGAAGTTGGGGTGCTGCCCCCCACACCCTGGCCCTGCCTGGCCCCTGGTGGGACAACAAGAGGGTCCCGGAGGCAGGTTAGGGTCCCCGAGGCAAGTTGGGGTCCCAGGAAGGACCCTACCCCATCCCCACGCAGATGTCCGTCTCCGAGCCCCGCAGAGCACGGACTGAGTCCGTCTGTCCCGGCCGGTGGGACAAGGGAAGGGGGAAAAGGACGTTCAGGCCAGGAAAACGACAAAGATGATGAAGAAAACGATGAGGATGAGGAAGATCTTGACCATCAGCCAACGGTTGGACGTGACCGACTGGAAATACTTGAGGATCTCCCCGTGCGCCGCCTCCACGTTCAGCTGCGCGTCCTCCACGCTGGCGTCGATCCTGCAGGCGGGGAGGGTGGGACAGTGAGGGGGATGGATGCCAAGGGGACGGAGAGACAGACCAAAGGGATGGACAGGCAGATGTAGAGGGGAGGGGGTCCAGTACCTCTGGATCGTCTCCTCCTGTTCCTTCACCATGTGTGCCAGCTGCTGGAAGATGGAGCCCAGCTCCACGATGGTGGATTCGATGTTCTGCATCGTGTCTGCCCGGCTCTGGATGTAGGAATCCTGTGGGAGAGTGGGGACAAGGTGGGGGTCATCGGTCCCTGTGTGTCCCCCACCATAACCAGGTCATTTTTAGGGGGGTATATGTGTGTGTCCCCCCCCTCAGGGTCACATCCCCACCTGCTCGTCGATCAGCTGTAGCTGCTGGCTCGTCCGTGCGTCCATCTCGATGGCCACTGCCCCAGAGCGCTGCGGCTCGTCCTGCAGCACCGCTGAGCTACCTGCGGGGAGAGAGGCGGCTGGGGCGGGGCCTGAGTGGCATGTTGGGGTGGGACAGGACACAAAGACACTCCCCTAGCCCCCCCTTTACCTCCCCCCCAAAATCCCAGCACTCACCCAAGTTGCTGGCAGCGAGGGGCAAAGCGGAGACGGGGGAACGGGAGAAGTGTTCGCGGCGGCTCCGCTGCTGCTTCAGGTTCTGGGGGTGGGGGGGTGGGGGTGGAAAGGGAGGGTCAGAGCAGGCAGGGGCATGTGGGGGGACACAAAGTGGGGTGGGGAAGGGCAAGGCCTCACCTCTGTCCGCACCTCCAGCACCGATTTGAAGTCGTTGGACATAGAAGCCAGTTTGGACTGGGAGAAGAGGAGGTGGGGAATCAGCCACTGGGGGGGTGGGGAGTGTATTTTTGTGGGTGTCCCCCCCCAGAGCTGTCCCCACCTGCAGTGACACCACGACGGTGTTGGAGTGGGTCTGGACATGCCGCCCGCTCTGGCCCCCCCTGGCCCGCACCACCTCTTGCAGCTGCGCGATCTGCTTGTTCAGGCTGTTGATGTCCTGTGGGGGGGGAGGCAAGGGGGAACGGGTGGGTCAGGGACACTCCTTAACACTCCCCCCCCACCCCAACCCCCCCTGACCCCCCACCTGCTTGATGATGTAGGTCAGCTCCTCGATCTCCACTGCTTTGTCATCGAAGAGGGACTTCCGTTTGGCCACTGCCAGCGTCGGCCGGGGGACACAGAGGGGGAGGCATGTGTCAGGGCACCCCCTCCCTGTGCCACCTGCACCCCCCAGTCCCCCCAAACTCACGGATCGTCAGCTTCTCCAGCTTGGCGAAGGTGTTGCTGAGGTCCTTCCCGATGCGCCTGGCACCAGAGAGGGACACGTCAGAGCTGGGGTGTCCCTGGCACCCCCATCCCATCGCACCCAAGGACCCCGACCCCCCCGTCCCCCCATGCCTATGGACCCCATCCCCCTCTCCCCATCCCCTTAGCACCCCATCCCATCCCCCCACGTCCCTATGCCCATCCCCCTTCCCCTCCTGCCCCCCCATCCCACCACACCCCATCCTCCTCCTGCCCCTGGGGACTCTGTCCCGTCCCATCTCCCTGCACCCCATCCTCCTCCCACCCCTGGGGAACCCATCTCATCCCCCAGCACCCTGTCCTCCTCCCATGCCCCTCCTTCCCACCCCCAACATGGGGAACCCCCATCCCCCAGCACCCTGTCCTCCTCCTGCCCCTCCCCAGGACCCCATCCTGTCCCCCTGCACCCCATCCTCTTCCCATTCCCTTCCTGCTGTCCCCAACCTGGGGACCCCCCTATCCCTGTTCACCCCATCCTCCTCCTGCCCCTGGGGACCCCATCTTCCTCCTGTTCCCCCTCCTGGACCCCTCAATCCCCCTGCACCTCAGCACCCTGTCCTCCTCCTGTGTCTCCCCCCAGGGACCCCATCTTGTCCCCCTACACACCAGCATCCCATCTTCCTCCTGTGCCCCCCTCGGACTCCCCAATTTCCCCC
Organism: Phalacrocorax carbo; assembly: GCF_963921805.1. NCBI lineage: Eukaryota > Metazoa > Chordata > Aves > Suliformes > Phalacrocoracidae > Phalacrocorax > Phalacrocorax carbo. The sequence continues at coordinate 347,675 of NC_087544.1, read as the reverse complement.
CCCCCCACACCTGTGGACTCCCAATCCCCATGCACCCTAGCACCCCCCATCCCCCTCCTGCCCCCTCCCAGCACCCTGCCCTCATCCCATCCCTCTCCTGCCACCCCCCCCATCCTGGGGACCCCCCAGAACCGTGTCCTCCTCCCGCCCCTGGGGACCCTGTCCCATCCCCCTGCACCCTGTCCTCCTCCCATCCCCTCCATGTGTCCCCCCAGGAGACCCCCACCCCCCAACCTGGGACCCCCCAGAATCCCGTCCTCCTCCTGCCCCTGGGGACTCTGTCCCACCCCCCCCCCCCCACCCCCCCCCCAAGGAGCCCCCAACCCCAGCACCCGAACACCGCCCCTCCTCCCGTCGCCCCCCCTCACTTCGCCATGAGGCTGAACTCGCTGCGCTGCCGCCCGGGGCCCGGGGCCGCTCTGCCGGGCTGCGCCCCCTCCTGCAGCGGGGAGACCGGGGGGAGGGGTGGGTGTGTGATACCGGGGAGGGGGTGCAGGGGGTTCCCCCGGGTTGGAGGAGGGGTCCCCCACGGTGGGGGAGGGGCAGGGACACCCACCTGCCGGCCCTGCAGGGATTTGCAAGCGGAGAGAAACTCCTGGGTCCGATCGCGACACGACATGGCGTCCGGTGGCGGGGGGAGGGGCGGCGGGGAGGGGGCGGCGAGGGGCGGTGGGGGCACGGCCTGTGTTTGGGGGGGTCCCAGGTAAACGCCCGGTTCCCGCTGCCTAGAGCCGTGCCGGCGCCGCGCGTTCATCGGGGCTCATCACCTGCCGCTGCGGCGGGAAACGGTGGGGAGAGTCAGCGACCGGCCGGGACCCCCCCGCCCCGGTCCGGCGTGTCCCGGGGGAGAAACGGGGTGGAAGGGGAGGGGGTGTTTACCGGAAGGGCGGAGCTGACGTGGCCCCGCCCCTCCCGCGCACTCACCGGGACTTGGTTCGGGCCTGGCGCCGCCGCCGCCGCCACCGGGATCTACCGGCCGCGCTGACGTCACTGCCACGTCGCTTCCCTTCCCCCCCGTCAGCATTCCGGAAGTCCGGCGCGCTATAGCTCGGTAAGTTCTCTAAGAGACCGGAAGTGCCCGTCAGTCCTCCGGAAGTTGGGCGCTCTATGGGCCAGCGGTCCTCCAGGACGCCGGAAGTGCTCCGGGAAGGCGGGCTCTGGAGCGAGCCCTAGCGACGGGCCTCGCCCTTAGCAACGGCTTGGGAACGGAACAGCTCCGCCCCTTAGCGACAGGTCCCGCCCCTGGAGGCCAACGGGGACGAAAGGCCCCACCCCTTAGCAACAGGCCCCGCCCTTATGGACTGTCAGAGACTAGAAAGATCCCAGCCCTGGAGACCCCCGAGGAGTATAAAAGCCCCGCCCCTTAGCGACAGGCCCCGCCCTTGGAGACGCCCAATGGACTCCGCCCATAGCAACAGGCCCCGCCCCATGGCAACAGCCACCCACCCTAACAACCAGGGCGCGACCTTGGCAACCACCATCGCCCTTAGCAACGGGGCCTCCCCCTCCAACCCACCCCCCCTCCTCCGTTCGGTAACCTCACCGTGACGCCATCAGATGACCTCACAACCCTCCCCTCCCTTCTCAAGGCCCCTTCCCCCCCCCCCGCTGGAGGGACCCCAGCGTCCAGGCAGGGAGGAAGAGCGGAGCCGAGAGCGGCATCAACGGACTTTATTGAGGTGGGTCCCATCGGCGGGGGGGTCCTGGTGCGGAGCCCCCGGTGGTCCCAGTGCTGGCTGGTCCCGGCGGTGGGTGGTCCCAGTGGAATGACGGGAGGTGAGGTGGGGGGGTGTCACTCCCGCTTCTTGTAGTCCTCGAGGTGGGCGAGCACCCAGGCAGCGGGGCCCAGGCAGGCAGTGAACATGGCGAGGAAGCCCACGACGCTCTCCTGCGGGCACAGCGCCGTCAGCCCCAGGCCCAAGGTCACCCGCCGCCCCGGTTGTGTCCGTCCCGTGTCGTGTCCCCCGCCCAAACCACCCCCCCGGCGCTCACCCCGGGTCCCAGCGGCTGCTGCGGTGGCCCCGAGATTATGCCACGTCGGGCCGGGCCGGGCCGGGCCGTGGAGCGCAGGAGGGAACGGGCCAGGCGGGCTGCGAGCGGCATGGCGGCGACGGAAGCGGAAGTAACGGAGCCCGCCACTTCCGGCGGAGGAGACTGACAGGAGTCCCGCCCATTTACTCGCCCACAGGCACGCCCTGCATGTAACGTGGCCCCGCCCACTGCGCCGAGACCACGCCCCAGATACCGCCCCAATATTCACGCCCCGCCCCCGAGCTCAGCCTCCACCTATCGCACACCACGACCGCCACTCGAGCCCCGCCCAATAGCGACACCGCCTCCCGCACTCAAGCCCCGCCCCCGAACTAAATCCCGGCCTATCGCACACCAGCCAGGCCCCGCCCACAACTCCATCCCCACAGAGCCGCTTCGCCGTGACCAAGTCCCGCCCATCAACCGAAGCCACGCCCACGCCCGGCGCCATTACGCATGCCCAGGCTGGGGAGAGCGGTCCTCCCGCCCACAGGGGGGCGCTGTTCCACCAGTAACTAACTGGGGGTAACTGGGCAGGATCCTGCCCCTCCCCCTGCCCGAGACCAGATTAAATTTTTATTATTTATTTGTTACATACAAACAAAATAGCTGGAAAAAAAAAAAAACCAAACAACAAAGGGGGGGAAGGAGGGGCCTCGACTCCCGCGAGGCACCAGAAACAACCAAAACAGGCAAAAATCCCCTCCCAGCCCCAAAATGAACACCCCCCCCCCCACCCCCCCAAATAAGCCCCCCACCCCCCCCAAAGGAGGGGGATGGACGGGGAGGGGGGACCCCGTCAGCCATTCGGCGACCGGAAGCAGGGTTTACAACCGGGCCGGTTACCCGTTTCCGAGGCGAGGTGGTGGTTTTGGGGTAAAACCATCCGATTTGGGTCCAGAAAGCGGTGGGGGAGAGGCTCAGTGACAGCAACCCCCGCAGTGTCCCCCCCCGGGGTGGGGGTGACTCTCCCCGAACTTGGTGCGTCGGCTGAGGATCTCGTAGGAGGAATCGTCCCCGCAGCAGCCGGAGACGCTGGGGGAGGCGGCGTCCACCTCGAATCTGGGGGGAGGAGGGGGGGGGGACAGGGCGTCACCCCACCCCCCCGCATCACCCTGACCCCTCCCCCGTGTCACCCCAACACCCCCCACATCACCCTGACTCCCCCCATCACCCTGACCGTACCCCGTGTCACCCCAACACCCCCCCCCCCCCCCACTGTGTCACCCTCCCTGGCTGGTGCGGGAAGAGGGGGGGAAAAACACCCAGAAAAGGGTAAAAACACCCAAAAATATCCAGAAAAGGGGTTAAAACACATCTGGGGAAGGGGTAAAAACTAAACAGCTGGAAAAGGGAGTAAAAATTAATGGTAAAAATAAGTGGGAAAGATTAAACAGAGCTGGAAAAGGGGGAAGACACAGAAAATGGGTTAAAAACACCCAGAAAAGGGATTTTTAAAAATTCATAAAAAAAGAGATTTAAAAAAAGGAAAAAAAAAACCCAACCAGAAAAATAATTAAGAATTTAAGACACCTGGAGAAGAGATTAAAAAAAATCCTGGAAAAATGGGGTTACAACACCTGGAAAAAAAAAAAAAAGAGAAAAACACACCAAAAAAGGAAGTTTTAAAAAGTCCCAGAAAAGGAGGGTTTAAAAAAAAATCACCTGGAAAACGGAATTTAAAAAAATCCCCAAAAAGGAGCTCAAAAACTACATGAAGGGCCAAAAACACACCCAGGAAAGGGGTTTTTAAAAAAAATAATCTGGAAAATGAGGTAAAACCACCTGGAAAAGGAGGGGGGAAAAAAAACCCCAAAACACCGGAAAAGGGGTAAAAAGAACCCAGAAAACCTCCAGAAAAGGGTTTTTTAAAAAAAAAACCACCCCAAACACCAAAAAGCCAACACACACACAAAGTAGAAAACGGATAAAAGAAACCCTGGAAAAGGGGCAAAAGCCTCCGGAAAATGGGTTGAAAGAGGCCCAGAAAAGGGTCAAAACCCCTTGGAAAATGGGATCAAATCCCCAGAAAAGGGGCAAAAAACTCTCAGAAAATGGGGCTAAAACCCCTTGGAAAAATGGGTGAAAACACCCCAGAAAAGGGGTAAAACCCCCCTCAGAAAACAGGGCTAAAAAACCCTCAGAAAATGGGTTTAAAACCTCAGAGAAGGGGCAAAAACCTCTGGAAAATGGGATCAAATCCCTGGAAAATGGGGCAAAAACTCCTCAGGAAAAATGGGGCTAAAAACCCCTTGGAAAAATTAGGTTCAAATCCCCTAGAAAAGGGGCAAAAACCCCTCAGAAAATGGGTTCAAATCCCTGCACAAGGGTAAAAACCCCTTGGAAAAGGGGTTGAAATCCCCGGAAAAGGGGCAAAACGCCCTCAGAAAATGGGGCTAAAAAACCCTTGGAAAAATGGGTTCAAAACCCTGGAAGAGAGGTAAAAACTCTCAGAAAAGGGGTTCAAACACCCTGGGAAAAGGGGCAAAAGCCCCTCAAAACATGGGGCTAAAAACCCCCTTGGAAAAATGGGATCAAATCCCCAGAAAAGGGGCAAAAACCCCTCAGAAAATGGCACTAAAAACCCTTGGAAAAATGAGCTCAAATCCCTGGAAAAGGGGTAAAACCCCTCAGAAAATGGGTCCAAACACCCTGGGAAAAGGGGCAAAAAACCCTCAGAAAATGGTACTAAAAGCCCTTGGAAAAATGAGCTCAAATCCCCGGAAAAGGTGTAAAAACCCCTCAGAAAATGGGTTCAAATCCCCAGAAAAGGGGCAAAACTCCCGCGGGCCCTGGCGCCGAGGGGGGGGACCCGAGCACCCACCTCTCTCGGCTGCCCCTGCCCCGCCTGCCCGCGTCGCCCGGCCCCGGCACGTTGCCAGCGCACTGAAAAGACAGTCGTGCGAACAACGTGTTACAGACGGACGGACGGACAACCCCCCCTGCCCCACCCCCCACTCCTCCCTCCACCCCGGGGCTGGAAAACGGGGTAAAACCAAGCAAATTTGGGTGTTTTTTTACGCTTACTGGAGCGCTTCTCGGAAGAACTGGTAGGCGCCGTGGTTGTGTTTAAACACCGTCAGCATCACCTTCTTCATCTGCGTGCTGGGAGTGGGGGGGTGGGGGAGAAGCTCAGCCAAGGGGGTGGGCAGCCCCAAAACCGCCTGATTTTCCCCCAAAAAAGTTGCCGGTTGTCACCTGTTGGCCACCAGCTGGAGGATCTGTAGGAGGAACTTGCCCAGCCCTCGCCGCCGGACCCTGCTCTCCAGCTGCACCTCGTAGCTGCGGAGATAAAAATCGGGGTCTTATAAAGTGAGAAAAACCCTTTTTTGGGGTTTTTTTACCCCGTTTTTGAGGGCACCCACCAGTAGAGAACCTCGTCGCCGCACTCGACGTCGAAGCGGAAGTGGGAGAAGGCGACGGGGCCGGCGCCAGGGTCGCGGGCGATGAGGTACCAGGCCCGATCGTCCCGCAGCTCCTCCCGCTTCTCCCGCTCCTTCCAGCCCCACTCGCTCTGCTCGTACCTGCCCGTTTGGGGTGAAAAACAAGGATTTTGGAGCAAAACTCAATGATCGGGGAGGCAAAATCCCCGCAATGATTTTGGAGGGTAAAAAAAAAAAAACCCTGCAAAGCCCAGGGATTTGGGGGGGGAAGCAAAAAAAACCCCAAACCCCAACAATTTGTGAAAGGCAAAAAACAGCCCCCCCCCACCCATTTGGGGGCAAAACCACCAATAATTTTGGGGCAAAATCACCAATTTGGGGGGCAAAACTACCCTCCCAACAACCCTCTCTTGTTCTGCGGGACAAAACAAACCCCACTCAAACATTTTGGGGGAAAATCCAAAGCCTTCCACAATTTGGGGCAAAAACCCACCATCTTGGGGGGCAAAATCCAAAGCCCTCAAAATTTTGGGGGGCAAAACCATCCCCACAACAATTTTGAGGGGCAAAACCTAAAGTCCTTGAAAATTTGGGGGACAAACCCCAAAGCCCTCAACAATCCTGGTGGGCAAAACAACCCCCCAACCATTTTGGGGCAAAATCACCAATCTTGGGGGGGGGCAAAACAACCCCCACAACAATGTTGGGGAGTAAACCCAAAGCCCACCCCCCCCACCCCCCCCCCCAATTTAGGGGGCAAACCCCAAAGCACTCAAAACTTGGGGGGCAAAACCACCCCCCAACCATTCTGGGGGGCAAAACCCAAAACCCCCCATAATTTGGGGGGGGCAAAACCCCACCAATTTAGGGGGCAAACCAAAGCCCCCAGCAATTTTCGGGGCAAAACGCAAACCCCACCCAACCGTTTGGGGTGGGGGGGGGTGGGGCAAACCCCAAACCCCAACAATCTGGGGGGCGGGGGGGGACGGGACACAAAAAGTTCCTCAATTTGGGGGTGCAAAAACCCCACCCCAAACATTTTGGGAAAGAAAACGCCAAAGATTTGGGAAGTAGAACAACCCCAAGGACGCGGAGGAGCAAAAAATCCACCATTTGGGGGTAAAAAAAAACCCAACACCCCAACGATTTCGGGAGCAAAATCCCAACAGTTTGGGGTCCCGGCAGGGAAGGGTTTCCGCGGGGATGCCGGGAAGAGGCCGGATCACCGGGATCGCGGCAGAACCCGACTCACAGCGTCTGCATGTTGGTCTTGGTCAGCTCGAAGGCCCACTCGAGGGTGGCGGGCTCCAGCCCGGAGACGCGTTTACACTCGATGGCGACGTTCAAACTACGGGAGATGCCGGGAGGGAAACGGCGTCGGCACCGGGGATACGCCGGCGACGCCGGGAACGGCTTCGGTGACACCGCGGCGGGCAACACTCACCCGTTCCGGTCGTATTTCTTGAAAACTGGGAATGCTTCGAGGGGATCTTCGAGCTGGAAGACACCAAACAGCACCCCGAAAAACAAGCGGGGAAGGTTTGCTCCCACCCGCCAGGCCCTTGCTCTGCGGCGGGGAAGGGGTTTTCACCAATTCTGTGGAGTTTTAACCCGTTTTTTTCACCCCGCCGGCGAGGGCGACACTCACTTTGTTGGCGGCTTCCACCTTGGCACAGACTGCGTCCATGGCCGCTCGCTCCTCCAGGCGCTTTTGCTTCTTCTCCTTGGCTTTACTCGACTTCCTCTGTGGCAAAAAGCAGCAAAAAAGCACTAATTTTCACTAAATTTGGGTTATTTTAACAAATAATTAAGCTCCACCCACCAACAGCAGGAATGTTTTGCCCAGAAATTAATAATAACTCAAGCCCGTGGAGAAAATAAATAAGCAAGCTGCAGGTACGGAGTGTGGTTTGCCAATAAATCCTTGCAAAAAAGTGATTTTTTGAGAAAAACCAGCACTTTCAGGTGCACTGAACCCGTCCAGACCCCGTGGGTAATTAAATTAGCGGGGTTTTACCCACAAATCTTTTGTGTTTTAACGAAGCTGGTGCTCATTAGACAGACAGGGAGGTAGCATCAAGCAGCACCCATGTAAAATTACTGCTTTTAAGTGCTTCTTTCTCTTAAATTTTAGGAGCCCGCTGCCCAAATATGGGTGATTTTACCCCAAAACGAGGGAGGGGAGCCCCACAATCCTGCTGGGAACCCTCCAAACCCCCAGCAAACCCCAAAGACCCACAGGGTGTCAAAGAGGATCTGTGGATTCCTGAGCTTTATCTCTGCCAAAACTAAGTTGAAAACACTCCAAAAACAGTGTTTTACAGGACAAAAAACACTGATGCACATGGTTTGGGGAGCAGGACAGGGCAAGCCTCCCCCCAAAAATACACCTGTCAGCATTTCCAGAGGAAATTAAGAGGTTTTTGAGGGTTGGATCAGTGGTTTTTCCCAACCACCTGCTGCTGGCTGGGATACAGACCCCAAAAGCTCCGGGTTTGGCTCATTTTAGGGAGAAAACCTGCAGGTTTTCCAGCACTTGGGGTCCATGGTTAAAGGGGAAGTGGGGTGAGGTCTCTGGGGTCTCCCAGTGTCCCTGCAACCCCCCCATAGGGACCCCCAAAACCCTTGAGACCCCTGAATGTACCCTACTGCACCCCAAACACCTGCCCTCCCCCCTCAGCCCCACCAAACCTCCGTCTCTCCCCACAGTCCCCCCCAAAACCCCAGACCTCCACCTCAGAAACCCCTCCATCCCTCTAAACAGCCCCAAATCCCCCCTCAAACTCCCTCACAACCCCCCCCACCTCCCCCCGGCCCTCCTTAACCCCCCTCCAGGAGCCCCAAATCCCCTAGAAGGGCCCCTAATCTCCTCAGGGAGCCTCAAATCCCCTCAGAGGGTCCCACATTTCTTCATGGGAGGTCTAAGTCCCCATGAAAGGTCCCAAAGCACCTCACAGGGGCCCCAAAACCCCTTAAAGAGTCCCAAATCTCCTCAGAAGAGCTCCCAATAGCCTCAGAGAAACCCAAGTCTCCTCACCGAAGCCTCAAATCCGCATAAAATGTCCCAAGTCTCCTCACAGGAGCCCTAACGGCCTCAGAGGTACCCCACAGGAGCCCCAGATCCCTACAGAGGGTCCTACATTTCTTCGTAAGAGCCCAAGTCCCCTCACGTCCCCTCAGGGAGCCCAAGTATTCTCATAAGAGCCCCGAATGCTCTCAGGTGGCTCCAAATACCTACGAAACTCCCAAATCTCCTCATGGGAATCCCCCAACACCCTCCGAAGGTCCTAAATCACCTCAGAGAAGCCACATATCTCCTCATAGGAGCCCCCTCCATCCCCCCAACCACTCAAACGGCCCCAAATCTACTCAAAGGCCCCGGCCCCGCCCCCTTCTCCTCAGGATGAGCTGCGGCCCGGTTCCACTCACCCCCATGGCGGCGGCGAGCGCGGCCGCGACGAACCCACACAACGCGGGGGCGCGTACGGGACTAATAGGGCGCGCGCGGGAGCGCGCCTTATATATAGGGGGAGGTGCGCGCGCCTGCGGCCGGCCAGCGCCACTGCGCCCGCGCGGAAGGGAGGGGGAGGACAGAGCGGCGCTGCGCATGCGCAGTACTGCAAGCACGGTGGGGGTACGTGAGGGGACGCTCATGCGCTGTATTGGCGGGGAGGGAGGGAGAGCCGGCGCGTGGCGGCGCCGTTGGGCGCGAAGGGAGTTCGACGCTGATTGGCTGAGAGGGGTGAGGGCGGGAGAGCGGGGGGGGGCCGGGGCGGCGGTTCGCTAAGGGGAGCGGTGTCATGGCGGATCTGCGGACCCCAGGTCTGACCCACAGCGGCCCCAGGGCCCTTGGCACAGCCCATAATCCTGCCCTACAGCCTGATCCCAGGGCCATTGGCATGGCCCGTAACCCTGCCCCACAGCCCAGCCTCACAGCCTGGCCCTGGGTCCTTGGCATGGCCCATAACTCTGCCCCACAGCCCTTGGTCTGCCCCACAGCCTGGCCCCGGGGCCCTCAGCATGGCCTATAACCTTGCCTCACAGCCCTTGGCCTGCCCTGTAGCCCTGCCCCACAGCCCTTAGTTTGCCCCATAGCCTAGCCCAATTGCCCTGCCCAAGAGCCCTCAGCCCTCCCCATAGCCCTGCCCCACATCCTGGCCACAGGGTCCTTGGCCTCCCCCACAGCCCTGCCCCATAGTGGCCCCATGGCCTACCCCTGAGCCCTGACCCACGGCAGCCCCATAGTCCTGAGCCTCATAGTCCATACCCAGCCCAACAGCTGGCCCCATAGCCCCAGCCAAACCCCATAGCCTGCACCACAGCCCCTCAGCAATGGGGGGACACCCCACACCCCCATCCCAACCGCTGTGCCCCACAACCCCCACAGTGGTGAGCACCCCCAGATGGGGGGGGAAGAGGGGGTGGCAGGGAGGTGTGGGGCAGCCCCATGGTGTGTGAGCATCAGGGAGCTTGTGATGGTGTGTGTGGGATCCCCATGGGCCCCCCGCCCCGCTACCCACAGTAGGTTAGACCCATGTGCCACATCAGCCCCACAGTCCCCCCAAGGGACAGACCCCCTCCAGCCCCACAGCCCCCCCAATGGGACAGAATCTCCAGCCCTACATCAGCCCCATGGGCCCCCCAAGGGACAGAGCCCCCAGCCCCCCCAAGGGACAGGACCCCCCCCCAGCCCCACATCAGCCCCCCAGCCCCCCCAAGGGACAGGACCCCCCCCAGCCCTACATCAGCCCCATGCCCCCCCCAGTGGGCCAGACCCCCCCTAGCCCCCCAAAGGGACAGACACCCCCCCCAGCCCCACATCAGCCCCATGGCTCCCCCAAGGGACAGACCCCCTCAGCCCCACATCAGCCCCATGCCCCACAGTGTGAGAGACCCCCAGCCTCATGGCCCCCCCTAATGAGCCAGACCCCCACCCAGCCCCACAGCAGCCCCACAGGCCTCCCCCAGCGGGCCAGTCCCCCCCCCCAGCACCACATCAGCCCCTTTGTCCCCCCATCACCCCCTGGCCCTTTGTTCCCTCCAGCCACACACCAGGGGGTGCCACGGCACACGCATGTGTCCCCCCTCCCCCCATGGGTCCCAGCCCCACACACGCCCCACAGCGAGGCTGGGACCCCCGTGTCTCCACCCCCCCTTGCCCCCCCCCGGCGCCCCCCCCCCTTGCCGCCGGCGGAGGGGTACGCTGGGGGCGGGGGGGCCGTGCTGAGGCCGGGGGAGCTGGAACTACTTTGGCACTGTCAGGCGGCGGGAGCGGCCGGCGGCGCATTGTGTGGGCGCGGGTGGGCTCGGGTGGGCGCCGGGACCCCCCCGAAAACATCACCCCCTTCCCCCGCTTCACCCCTTCCCCCACTTTACTCCTCATTTTGGGGGGGGGGGGGGGTTTCCTTCCTTTTTGGGGAGGGATCTCCGGCTTCCCAACGCAGCAACACCACCTCCCCCCCCAAATTCCCACGCCCCCCCCCCCCCCCCGATAACCAAGGTTGGGTTAAAGTTTGGCATGGGGCAGCGGGGCTAAGCCCCCCCCGCCCCCCTCGGCGGGGCTTTCTGGGGTGTCCCCGGGGGGGGATTTGCGGGGGGGGTCACCCTGAGCCCCCCCCCCCCTCCAGGCGATGCCGTCGGTGATGGAGAAGCCCTCGGGGATCCTGTCCCGCAGCCGGGCGAAGTCGGTGGCCGCCGGCGGTGGTCCCCCCCCCTCCGAAGACGAGGGCAGCGAGGACGAGCACGCCCACGGTGAGTTTGCCCCCCCTCCCCAAAACCCCCGCACCTGTGACCCCCCCCCAAAAACATGCCTGCGCCCCCCACACCCCCCCAACCACATCTATGTGTTGGGGCGCCACGCTCGCCCCACGTGTTGGGGGCGGGGGGGGGCTGCGCTCACGGCACCCCCCACCCGTGGGGGTTTTATTCTGCGGGGGGACACACACGACATGGGGACACGTTGTTGGGGGGGGGGGGGGAACAACAAAGCCCCGTCCCCATTGTCCCCGACTGCCCGCGTGTGCATCGGCTGCCGGCTTTGTTCGCCGGCGGGGAGGGGGGCACAACCACTGCCTCCCCCCCCCAACATGAGGGGGTTCTGCGTAGACCCCCACCATTAACCCCCATCCCCCCCCTTTTCCCTCTCCCCCGCCCCCCCAGACAGCATGATCCGGGTGGGGGCCGACTACCAGGCGGTGATCCCCGACTGCAAACCAGGTAGGGGAGATCTGGGGGGGCTGAAGGGGGGGCTGGGGGGTGTCCCCACCCCCCTTTAACCTCCCTGCCCCCCCCCCAGAGAGCCCCGCCCGCTACAGCAACAAGGAGCTGAAGGGGATGCTGGTCTGGGCCCCCAACCACTGCGTCTCTGACGCCAAACGTGAGCCCCCCCCGTCATATCGGGGTGTCCTTCGGCGCGGGGGGGGGGCTGTGGGGTGCTCCCCGCCCCCCTGACACCCCCTTTACCCCCTCTGACACCCCGTTTTCATCCCCAGTCACCCCTTTACCTCCCCTAACCTTCCCTTTTCTCCCCCATAACTCCCCTTTGCCCCCCAGCACTCCCTAATTCCCCCTTTTCCTCTCTGATACCCTCTTAGTCCCCCCCTCTGCCCCCTCAACACCCCGTCCCCCCTCCTTTACCCTCCCCACACGCCCTGTACCCCCCATAACCCCCCCGAACCCCCTTTTTACTCCCTCAGTGGACAAGTACATTGCCATGGCAAAGGACAAGCACGGCTACAACATCGAGCAGGTACTGGGGACACCCCCTTCCCCCCTCCCAAACAGCCCGGAATCCCCCAGGCTGTACCCCAAGCACCTCCTGATCTCCACCCCCCACTTGTGTCCGTCTGTCTGTGTCCGTGTCCCCGTCCCCCTCCAGGCTCTGGGGATGCTGCTGTGGCACAAGCACGACGTGGAGAAGTCCTTGGCCGACCTGGCCAACTTCACACCCTTCCCGGACGAGTGGACAGTGGAGGACAAGGTCCTTTTCGAACAAGCTTTCAGCTTCCACGGCAAAAGCTTCGCCCGCATCCAACAAATGGTGAGAGACCCCCCTAAAATGCATCCCCAAACCCCCCTGCACCCCATTGTGCCCCCGGTGACCCCCCAGCAGCAGCTGGATCCATCCCCGGCCTTCTCCGGTGTCTCCCAGTGATGCTGGGCTGGGGGTTGGTGTCTGCATGGGATCCCCAGGGTGTCCCCAGGGGTGCTGGGGGGTGGTGTGACGGACTCTCCTGGGACCCCTGGTGTCGAGGAGGTGGTACATGCCACCCCCCAACACCCCCCCATAGGGGATGGTACGTGCCACCTCCGACCCCCCCCATAGGGGATGGTACGTGCCACCCCCACACCCCCTGCACAGGGGATGGTACGTGCCACCCCGACCCCCCCCATAGGGGATGGTACCTGCCGCCCCATCCTGCCCCCAGCAGTGCCACCTGCTCCCCCCCAGCAGGTGGTGCCTCCCCCTCCCCTCCTTTTAGGGGCCTTCCCCCCGTTTTTAGGGGTTCCCCACCCCCCCATTGCTAGTGGGCTGTCCCCCAATTCAGGGGGTCCTCCTCCATTGCCCCTCCCATCATTAGGGGGTTCCCCCTTATTTTAGAGGGTTTCCCCCAAATTCTAGGGGTTTGTCTAGGATGCCCCCCCACACTTCCAGAGGGTTCTGCCCCCCCATTTTAGGGGGGTTTCCTCCCATTTTTAGAGGGTTCCCCCCACCCCTCCCCATCCTTAAGACAAAACCCCCCCAAAACTCACCCTGTGCCCTCCAAACCCCCCCTCCTCGCCCCCCCCACCCCCCCTCGCAGCTCCCCGACAAGCTGATCCCCAGCCTCGTTAAATATTATTATTCCTGGAAAAAAACCCGCACCCGAACCAGCGTCATGGACCGACAGGCGCGACGCCTCCTCGGCCGCAAAGACCGCGACGACAGGTAACGCCCCACCCCCCAAGAAACCCCCCCCCCCAAAAAAACCCCCCAAAACCCCCTTTTTCACCCCCATTTCCATAGCAACGACGAGACCGACGACCACCCGCCCCGTTAACGATGGGGAAACAGAAACACCGGACCCCAAAAAAGAGGTTTGGGGGTGGGGTGGAAAGAGGGCTGGGGTCACTTTGTGAGCACGGTGACCCCAGCCCTCCCTCCCACCCCTGCCCCAAATTAATCAATTCCAGCCTTTTTACCCCAAAACCGCGGCACGGAAGGAGGCGCAATATCGTCACCACCCCCCGGCGCGGCACCGGCGTCGCCCACCGCGGGGGATGCACCTCAGCCGGGAAGACGTCGCCGGCGTCACCGCGAACCCCGATTTGGGGGCTCTGGCGCTGCGGCAGCTGGATTGTCAGCTGGTCTCCCTCAAACGGCAGGTAACGAGCAATAACCTGGCCTGCCCCCCAAGTCGTGGGGTGCCCCCCAAGTCGTGGGGTGCCCCCCAAGTCGTGGGCCCCTCGTTCTCACAGGTGCAGCGGATCAAGCAGATCAACAGCGGCCTGAAGCAGGCGTTGGAGGGCGGCGTGGAGGGGCTGCGGCCGCCGGAGGTGGGGGTTTGGGGGAGGCCCCACGCGCCCCATAGCGGCCTGCCGTGCCCCACGGTGCCCCCCCCGTGCCCCATCACATCCTGCCCATCCCCCACCGCATCGCACCAGCCCCCAACACGCCCCCCACATCTCCCCACAACCCCCCAATCTCTCCCCGGCCCCCCACGTCTCCTCACCTCTTCCCCCGGCCCCCCACATCTCCCCCAACCCCCAATATCCCCACATCTCCCCACAGCCCTCATCTCCCCTAGCCCCAATCTACCCCCAGCCCCCCAGAACTCCCCCAGCCCCCCACATCCCCCCATATCTCCCCACACCCCCTACATCTCCCCCGAGCCCCCTACATCTCCCCACACCCTCACATCTCCCCCGAGCTTCCCACATCTCCCCACACCCTCCACATCTCCCCCGAGCCCCCACATCTCCCCACACCCACAACCTCCCCCAGCCCCCATCTCCCCACACCCCCTCTCTCCCCCAGCTCCCCAATCTCCCCACACGCCCCACGTCCCCCCCAGTCTTCCCCAGCCCCCCACATCTCCCCCATCCCCCAATCACCCCACATCTCCCCACAACACCCATCTCCCCCCAGGCCCCCAGATCGCCCCACATCTCCCCCAGCCCCCCACATCTCCCCACACCCCCGTCTCCCTCCAGGCCAGCAGCAAATTCAGCTCTCGCTGGACAACGGATGAGCAGCTCCTGGCGGTGCAGGGTGAGCCCCCCCCATTACCCTCGTTAACCCCCCATTAACCCCTCCCTCATTAACCCCCCCCCATTAACCCCCCCGCCCTCGTTAACCCTCGCCAGCCCTGCGCCGCTACGGCCGTGACTTCCCGGCGGTGGCGGGGGTGCTGGGGAACAAGACGGCGGCGCAGGTGAAGAGCTTCGTCCTGGGCGCCCGGCGCCGCTTCGGCCTTGACCGGCTGCTGCGGGAGCGGGAGGCCCTGAGGGGGGGGGAGCCCCCCGCGCTCCCCCCTGCGCCGGGGCGGGAGGAGGAGGAGGAGGAGGAGGAGGAAGAGGTGAGTGTGCGTGGGCGGGAGGGGACTGGGACTAGTTCTGAGCCAGGGACTGGGACGAGGCCCTCGCATCAGGGCTGCGACTGGTTCCGGTCCCAGTCCCCGTCCCAGTTCCCCTCCTAAAGCCAGGCACTGGTCCCAGCCCCAGCCCTATTCCTGATCCCCATCCTAGTCCCGGTTCAATTCCTGAGCCAGGCACTGGTCCCAGTTCCATCCCCAGTCCCAGTTCCCATCCCAAGTCAGGCACTGATCCTAGTCCCAGGCCTGGTCCCAGTTCCATTCCTGAGCCAGGCACTGGTCCCAGTCCCAGCGCTATTTCTGGTCCTAGTCCCAGTCTTGATCTGGGCACTGGTCCTACGTGGTCTCAGTTCTATCCCCAGTCCCAGCCCCATTCCTGGTACCAGTCCCAGTCCTGAGGCAAGGACTGGTCCCAGCCCCAGCTCTGGTCCCAGTCTTGGTCCTGCACCTGGTGCTGGAGCCCCGACCATGGCCCCGCCCGCCCGGCTCGGCCCCTCCCACCCGGCTCGGCCCCTCCCACCCGGCTCGGCCCCGCCCCGACACCGCCTCTCTCCCTGCAGGTGCAGATCACGGGGGTCTCTCGCCCGGCTCCGCCCCCCAGCGCGGCCCCGCCCCCTCCGCCGGCACCACCACCCCCGCCCTCCCCCTCGCGCCCCCCTCAGCCCCCGCCCCTCCTGCGCCCGGCCCCGCCCCACGCCCCGGTGCTGCCGCGGCCGCCGCCGCCGCTCCAGCAGGGCCGGGCCCCGCCCCCCCTCATCCGCCCTGGCCACGCCTCCGCCGCCCGGCCCCGCCCCCCCGCCGCCGGCCACGCCCCGCCCCGCTGAGCGCTGGGGATCCGCCGCCTCCGCAGCGCCCCCTGCCGGGCCGGAGGACACGCGGTCCCGGGCGGGGGGGGAGGGGCGCGGGGAGGTGGGGTGGTCCCGGGGTGGGGGAGGGGGGCTGGGGGTGCCCCGGCCGCGTTTGCAATAAAGGTATTTTACTAGAGTGGTGCATGCACTGGTGGGTACTGGGAGCAATGGGGGAGGGGGGGAAGCTACTGGGATGGCTGGAGGGAGTTCCTGGGAGGGGTTACTGGGGGTGGTTGGAGGGGGCTGCTACTGGGAGCAGCGGAGGGGTTACTGGGAGGGCTGGATGGAGTTACTGGGAGCAGCGGAGGGGGTGGCTACTGGGAGGGATTACTGGGACACGGGGCAAGCACTGGGTAGGCTACTGGGGTGGGGGAGGAGGGGTTCATGGGAACACAGGAGGGGTTTACTGGGAGGACTGGGGTGGGTACTGGGAGGGTTTACTGGGAGCACTGGGCCGTTCCTGGTAGGCCCTGGGTTATACCTGAAGTGCTAGGCTACACCAGGTGGGTACTGGGGGGCGTATGGGCCATCCTGGGAGCCCTGGTCCACACTGGGAGCACTGGTCTGTACTGGGAGCCCTGCCCCATACTGGGAGCACCGGTCAGAGACAACAGATCTTTCTGGAAAGTTTTTAATCTAGAACCTGGAAAAGCCGCAGCGGCGCTGGGTGGGGGCGGGGCCAGCAGCACCCCAGGGTGACCCCTCTGCCCCCTCCCGGGCAATAGCACCCCAGGGTGCCCCCCCGCCCCTCCCCCCGCCTGGCAGGGGGTGGCAGCGCCCCGGGGGGGGGGAAGGGGCTGAGACATTCCCCCCCCCCCCCCCGAGGTATGTAAAGGGCAGGCGCAGCCCCTCCCCCCCCCGGGACCCAGGCGTCCGCGCGCCCCCGGGGGGCGGGGCTACAGCAGGTCAGAGGGGGCAGCACGACCAACCCCCCCTCGCGGGGGAGGGGCGACCCCCAGCAGCAGCAGAACCCCTCCCCCACCCCCCCCGGGGCCCTTCCTGAGTGAGGGGGGGAGGGGACGCCCCCCTGGGGGGTGGGGTGGCACCAGGACACCCCCAATGACCCCACGGGGGATCCCTTAAGGCCACCGGGGGTCCCTGGGGGAGGGAATCAGGGACACCGGGGGGTGGGGGTGGGGGGGGTGGCCCCATAAGGCTCCGGGGGGGGGGGGGCCTTGTCCCCACCCCCCTCCCCCAGACAATCCCCATGTCCCCAAGCTGCCCCCTCCCCCCCCAATAAGGCTCCGTGACATCCCCAAGGTCACTGTCCCCAAGGTCACCGGGGGCGTCCCCATGAGGTCCTGGGACACCCAGGGTGTCCCCAAGGCTGTCTGGGACCCCCCATGTCCATCCCTGACGTCTCCATGTCCATCCTGGATGTCCCCAAGGGTCCCCAGGCCCCCCAAGATGTCTCCCCAAGGACCTGGGCCACCAGGGGATGGCCTTGGGCCACCCACAATGTCCCCACAGGTCCCTGGAGCCATCAAGGACGTCCCCAAACATCCATGGAGCCACCCAAGATGTCCCCAGAGCCATCAAGGACATCCCCAAAGCCATCCAAGATGTCCCCAAACATTCCCAGAGCCATTGAGTACGTCCCCATGAGGTCCTGATCCATCCAGGATGTCCCCAAACGTCCCCAGAGCCATCAAGGACATCCCCAAAACCATCGAGGATGTCCCCAGAGCCATCGAGGATGTCCCCATGAGGTCCTGATCCATCCAGGATGTCCCCAAATGTCCCCAGAGCCATCAAGGACATCCCCATGAGGTCCTGAGCCATCCACAACGTCCCCTAATCTCTCCAGAGTCATCCAAGATGTCCCCAGAGCCATCGAGGATGTCCCCATGAGGTCCTGATCCATCCAGGACCTCCCCAAATGGCCCCAGAGCCATCGAGGATGTCCCCCAAACCATCCAAGATGTCCCCAAACGTCCCCAGTGCCATCGAGGATGTCCCTAAACATCCCTGGAGCCATCGAGGACATCCCCATGAGGTCCTGGTCCATTGAGGACGTCCCCAAGAGTCCCCAGACCCATCGAGGACGTCCCTAATCATCCCCAGAGCCATCCAAGATGTCCCCAAACGTGCCCAGTGCCATCAAGGATGTCCCCACAGAGCCATCCAAGATGTCCCCAAACATCCCTGGAGCCATCGAGGACGTCCGCACGAGGTCCTGGTCCATTGAGGACATCCCCAAGCGTCCCCGGAGCCCTTGAGGACATCCCCAAACGTCCCCCGGGCCCCGCCGCCCGCTGTCCCGAACCCCCCGAAGGTCCTTGGCTTCATCCACAACGTTCCACCACGAGGCAACTTCAACCCCACCCCACCCCCCCACCCCCCCGATCCCCTCCCCCCTCCTCAATCCATCGCCTCGGGGCAGGGGGTGTGCGTGTGTCCGTGCGTCCTCCCCCCCGTCAACAGGCGGGCGGGCGGGGTGACGAGGACCCTCCCGCTCAGAGCTTGAGCTCGTTGGCCACCTTGGAGGCGATGTTCTTGAAGGCCATGGAGGTCCCGGCGATGCGTTTGAAGCGGACGCCGTTGAGGGAGAGCCGGGGAAGTTTGCAAACCTCCATTTCCCACTGGACGAAAGAATCGTGGCCGGGAGCTCCGTGGGCGCAGAGGAGGACGAAACGCTCTTGGGGTTCGCAACGACAACTGTTGGCGTCCAGAACTTTCCGGATTTCCCGTAACATTTCGCCCGGTTCGAGGGAACTCGTCGTTTTCATGCTCCAGGTAAAACGTAAAGAACGAGGTTTGGCTTCTCGACCGCTCGCTTCGCGCGGTTCTTTTTCGGGACCGACTGTTGGTCTGGGGAAAGCGGGGTGACAAGGGGGTCACCGAGGGGAGGGGGGCAGTACCGGAAGCAGCATGGGGGGGTGTGTGTGTGGGGACGTCACAACCGGCATGGAGGGCCTGGGGGTTGTAGGGACCTCACGGATGTCACCAGGACCAGGATGGAGGTCCCAGACATCTCAGGGGTGTCACCGGGACCAGGATGGAGGTCTCAGGGACCCCAGAGGCGTCACCAGGACTGGCATGGACATTGTGGGGACCCCAGAGATGTCACCGGGACCAGGATGGAGGTCCCGGACATCTCAGGGGTGTCACCAGGACCAGGATGGAGGTCCCGGACATCTCAGGGGTGTCACCAGGACCAGGATGGAGGTCTCAGGGACCCCAGAGGCGTCACCAGGACTGGCATGGACATTGTGGGGACCCCAGAGATGTCACCAGGACCAGGATGGAGGGCCTGGACATCTCAGGGGTGTCACCAGGACCAGGTGGAGGTCCGGGGACCCCAGAGGCGTCACCAAGACTGGCATGGACATTCTGGGGGTCCCAGGGGTGTCACCAGGACCTGCATGGAGGTCTCAGGGACCCCAGAGATATCACCAGGACTGGCGTGGACATTCTGGGGGTCCCAGGGCTGTCACCAGGACCCCCCTGGAGGTCCTGGGGGTCATAAGGACCCCCCGGGGTGTCACCAGGTTCGGCACAGTGGGCCTAGGTGTCCCATGGAGGCTCTGGAGATGTCACAGGGACCAGTGTGGCAGTGCTGGGTGTTGTGGGTGTCCCAGGGATGTCAACAGGACCAGTATGGTGGGCTTGGGCGTCCCATGGGATGTCACCAGGACCAGTATGATAGTCCTGGGGATGCCACTGGGACCAGCACAGTGGCTCTGGGTGTCATGGAAACCCTGGGGATGTCACCAGGACTGGCACAGCCAGCCCAGGTGTCCCAGGGATGTCACTGGGCCCAGTGTGGTGGTCCTGGGTGCCACTAGGGGTCCCATGGACCCTGGGGGTGTTGTGGGGACCTCAGGGGTGTCCTGGAGACCCCAAGGGTGTCATAGGTGTCCCAAGGAGCCAGGGGGGTGTCAGAGACCCCATGGTTGCCTTGGGGACCCCATGGGTGACTGGGGACCCTGGGGGTATTGTGGGGACCTCAGGGAGCTGGGGGGTGTAAACAGTGACCCCATGGGTGCCTGGGAGACAAGGCAGTGGTCCTGGGTGTTATGGGGACCCCATGGGTGTCCTGGGGACCCTGGGGTGTCAACAGGGACCCCAGGGGTGCCTTGGGGACCTCGGGGGTGTCATGGGGGACAAGGCAGTGGTCCTGGGTGTTACGGGGACCCCAGGGGCATCACGGGGACCCCGTCCCCACACTCACCTCAACGTTTCCACCCGGTCCTTGCTCTCGGGCTCGTGTGGGTTCCTTGAGAAACAAGAAGGGGCAGAGATCGGTGAGGGGGGGATGGGGGTGGGGGGCAGCCCCTCCCCCTCCCAGCACAGCACCCAGGCGTCCGGGCGGACAGACAGCACAGGGAGGGGGACAGACACACATACACACACACGCGGTGAGGGGTGGGGGGGACACAGACAGACAGACAGCCACAGCCGAGCGGGGAGGGGGAGGGCCATGCAGGGCCGTGCAGCGCCGACGCGGGGGGGTTGGGAGGGGGCGGGGAGGGGGTGGGGGGCTGGGACCTGCTCTCCCCAGGTGGGGGTGGGGCATGGGGAGGGGGTAGCATGCAGTGAAGGAGGGGGGGAGGGGGGGAGGGGGGGACCCAGGCGTCCGACGCAGCCCTACCTTCTGGCAAACCTGAAAGACAGATTTCTACAAAGACAAACAGAAGAGAAGGGCGACGTTGGGGGCGGGGAGGGGGGCCGGGACCGAGCCATCCCCCTCCCCCACACTTTGGGGAACCCCCTCCTCCCCCTCCCAGTCCCCCCCAAATGGGGCTGGGGGCAGCTAGAGGACCCAGGCATCCGGGGTGAAGCAGCGCCCCCCACCCCGTCGCCCCCTCCGCAGCTCTGCGGCACCACACGGAGAGGTGGGGAAGGGACACGGGGACAAGGAGGGGACACCCCCAGGGGATGGCAGGAGACCTGGGGGACGGGAAGGGACCTGGGGGGGACACAGAAGAGCCCTGGGGGACAAGGGAGGAGGGACACAGAAGGGACATGGAAGAGCCCCAGAGAGACACAAGGGGACAAGGAGGAGCCCTGGGGGGAACAAGGGGACACCCAGAGGGAGACGTTGAGGAGCTGTGGGGGGGACATGAGTGGCACAGGAGCCCCGGGGGGATGTGGGGGACACCGAGGGGACACAGGAGAGCCCTGGGAAGGACAAGTGGCAGAGGAGAAGCCCTGGAAGGGACAAGGGGACACGGAGGAGCTCGGGGGGGGGGCGGGGAAGACAAGGGGTGACATAGAGGGGAAATGGAGGAGCCCTGGGAGGGACAAGGGGACACACAGAGGGGACACTGAGCTCTGGCGTGACAAAGGGACATGCAGAAGCCATGGAGGGGAACAAGGGGACACACAAAGTGGGGGGACACAGTGGGGGTCAGGGGATCCCTGGGGAGTGAGGGGACACACACAGCCACCAAGGGGGGACAGGCAGCACAGGAGAAGCCTGGGGGGGGGGGGGGGAAGGGGACACACGGAGGGGACATGGAGGAGCTCTGGGGGTACGAGGGGACACACGGAGGGAACACGGAGGAGCTCTGGGGGGATGAGGTGATACAGGGAGGGGACACAGAGGATCCCTGCGGGGGACGAGTGGCAGAAGAGGAGCCCTGGGAGGGACAAGGGGACACAGGAGGGGACATGGAGGATCCCTGTGGGGCACAAGTGGCAGAGGAGCAGCCCTGGGAGGGACAAGGGGACACAGGAGGGGACACAGAGGATCCCTGGGGGTACACAGGGGCAGCCCAGGGGACACACACCGAGGAACCACACACATTGGGGACACGTGGCGAGGGTCCCTCTCCTCCCTTCCTCACCTCCGGACGAACTTGGAGGTGAATTTGCTGAAGAGGCTGGCGGAGGGGCCGCGGCGGCCCTGGCTGGTGCCGGAGGGGGAGGCGGGGGGCAGGCCGGGGGGCAGCGCGTAGGGCAGGGGGGCCTGGTCGCGTGCCTGCCGGAGCTGCCCGGCGTGGAAGGTGCTGCGGCTGGAAACCCCCCGGGGGAAGCTGGGACGTTCCCCAGGACCTTGGCTGACGTTGTGGGCTGAAGGAGAAGCTGCCGGCACCCGGCTGGGCACCCCGCTGTGGGAATGGGGGGGTTAACTGGGGGTACCTGGGGGGGATGGCTGGCCCCCATGGCCCCCCAGGGACCCACTGGCACCCCACAGCACCCCAGGGGTCTGCCAGGGCCCTATCCACACCCCAGAGACCCACTGGCACCCCACTGCACCCTGAGCACCCACCAGGAACCCCACAGCACCCTGGGGACCTGCCAGTGCCCTGCCATACCCTGGGGTCCCACAGCACCTCGGGGACCTACTGGGACCCCAAAGCACCCCAGAGGCCCGCCGACACCCTGCTGCGCCCTGGGGACCTGCCAGCACCCCTCAGCACCCAAAAGTACCCCAGGGACCATCTGGCACCCTGCTGCACCCTGGGAACCTGCCAGCACCCCAGGGACCCACTGACACCCTGCAGCACCTGGGGACCTGTCAGCACCCCACAGTCACCCCATATGCCCCCCTGCTCTGGGGGATACCCGGAGATATTGGGCTGGAGACAAGAGACACCCCAAATCCCCCCGATCCCTGGAGACATACCAGGGTGCCAGGCATGGGGACACCAGCACCCCCAGTCACCCCAAATCCCCCCCAATCCCTGGAGACATACTGGGGTGCCAGGCATGGGGACCCCAGCACCCCAAATCCCCCTCCCATTTCTCTGGAGACATACTGGGGTGCCAGGCATGGGGACCCCAGCACCCCAAATCCCCCTCCCATTTCTCTGGAGACATGCTGGGGTGCCAGGCGTGGGGACCCCAGCACCCCAAATCCCCGTCCCATTCCCTGGGGACATGCTGGGGTGCCAGGCGTGGGGACCCCAGCACCCCAAATCCCCCTCCCATTTCTCTGGAGACATGCTGGGGTGCCAGGCGTGGGGACCCCAGCACCCCAAATCCCCCTCCCATTCCCTGGAGACATGCTGGGGTGCCAGGCGTGGGGACCCCAGCACCCCAAATCCCCCTCCCATTCCCTGGAGACATGCTGGGGTGCCAGGCGTGGGGACCCCAGCACCCCAAATCCCCCTCCCATTTCTCTGGAGACATGCTGGGGTGCCAGGCGTGGGGACCCCAGCACCCCAAATCCCCCTCCCATTCCCTGGAGACATGCTGGGGTGCCAGGCGTGGGGACCCCAGCACCCCAAATCCCCCTCCCATTTCTCTGGAGACATGCTGGGGTGCCAGGTGTGGGGACCCCAGCACCCCAAATCCCCCTCCCATTCCCTGGAGACATGCTGGGGTGCCAGGCGTGGGGACCCCAGCACCCCAAATCCCCGTCCCATTCCCTGGGGACATGCTGGGGTGCCAGGCGTGGGGACCCCAGCACCCCAAATCCCCCTCCCATTTCTCTGGAGACATGCTGGGGTGCCAGGCATGGGGACCCCAGCACCCCAAATCCCCCTCCCATTCCCTGGGGACATGCTGGGGTGCCAGGCATGGGGACAGCAGCACCCCAAATCCCCCTCCCATTCCCCGGGGACATGCTGGGGTGCCAGGCGTGGGGACAGCAGCACCCCAAATCCCCCTCCCATTCCCCGGGGACATGCTGGGGTGCCAGGCGTGGGGACAGCAGCACCCCAAATCCCCCTCCCATTCCCCGGGGACATGCTGGGGTGCCAGGCGTGGGGACAGCAGCACCCCAAATCCCCCTCCCATTCTCTGGAGACATGCTGGGGTGCCAGGCGTGGGGACAGCAGCACCCCAAATCCCCCTCCCATTTCCCTGGAGACATGCTGGGGTGCCAGGCGTGGGGACCCCAGCACCCCAAATCCCCCTCCTGTTCCCTGGAGACATGCTGGGGTGCTGCAGCAGGGTCAGGGAGAGGCACGTGGGGACCCCCACAAACCCTCCCAGGGGTCCCCCCCCAGCACACGGGCCCCATGCTGGGATTTTGGGGCACTGTGGGGGCCTTGCCTGGGCCGGGGGGCCTCGCAGTTGGCGTCGGCGGGGGTGGCGGTGGGTTTCGGGTGCTGCCGGGACCGCGGGGGGGCCCCAGGGGCCGGGGGGGCGGCGGGTGAGGGCCGGCAGCCTGGTGCAGGCAGGCTAGGAAAGAAAAGCAGGGGGCCGGGGGGGGAGTTAAGGAGGGGGATAAGGGGGTATTTGGGGGGGTGCAGGGAGATCCCCTACCTGTCCTTGCCGTTCTGCAGGGAGCTCTGGCCCAGGCTGGCCCGGTCCAGCAGCGGGGAGTTACGGCTCCGTGTGGTGCCGGTGGAGAGAACGCTGTTCTGTGGGAGCGGGGCACACAAGGTGGGGTGCTCACAGGGGGACCCTGACATCTGGGCACCCCATGGGTAACCCCCAAATGGAGGATCCAGGTGTCTGGCACCCTCCTTCAGGCCCCCACAGGAACCAGAGCATGCTGGCACCCCTGAAGGACCCAGGCCTCCCTTCTCCCACCCCCACCAGGGGACCCAGGCATCCAGGACCCCCTAGCTCCCACCCCTGCACCCCCAGAAAACCTTGACCCCCCCAACCAGGGGACCTAGGTGCCTGAGCCCCTCCCTGCTCCCACCCCCAGGGGACCCAGGCACGGGTGTCCCCCCCACCCCATGCTGACCGTGGAGGGCGAGGGCGTGCCCTTGGCTCGCTCTAGGCTGGGCAGTGGGCTTGGGGGCACCTTGGCAGTGCTGCCTGCCCGCCGCCCCCCCTCTTCCTCCCCTCCTCCTCCTCCTCCTCGTTTGTTCTCGGCGTTGGCCGCCTGTGTCTTCTTGGAGTAGGAGGCCGAAGTGGGGATGGAGAGGCCGGCTGTGGGAGGGGAGTGTCAAGGGCGGAGTCCCATGGGGACCCTGGCATCTGAGGACCTGCTCCCCACCCTCCCACAGACCCAATCCCCACACACACACCCCCACCCCAGGGGTCCCAAGGGGCCCCTGCACCACCCCACTGCCCCACAAAGACCCCCTTACTTCATCCCCTCCACCCTTGAGGACCCAGGTGGCCCCCACGTATGTGGGGGGCCCCCACTCTACACCCCCCCCACCCCTAATGGGGACCCATGTGTCTCAGGACCTCACTCCCAAGGGACCCAGGCATCCAGCCCCACCCCCTGCTCCCACCCCCAAGGGACCCAGGTGACTGCCCCCCCTCCCCATGGACCCAGGCATCTGGGAACCCCCACACTTCAAGGGACCCAGGGGCTCACCCACACCCCCCACCCAGTGCCCCAGACATCCAGCCCCTTATCTCGACTCCCCCCTTGGACCCAAGCATCTGGGCCCCCCCCCACACCTCCACGGGTGACTGCCCCCCCTCCCCATGGACCCAGGCATCTGGGAACCCCCACACTTCAAGGGACCCAGGGGCTCACCCACACCCCCCACCCAGTGCCCCAGGCATCCAGCCCCTTATCTCGACTCCCCCCTTGGACCCAAGCATCTGGGCCCCCCCCCCACCTCCACGGGACCCAGGGGCTCACCCACACCCCCCCACCCAGTGCTCCAGGCATCCAGCCCCTTTCCCTTGCCCCCCGCCCAAGGATCCAGGCATCCGGGGAGGGAGGGAAGGAGGGGGCTCACCCTGGTCGCTGACGCGGCGTTTGGGGTTGGCAGAGACGCTGCGTTGGACCTTGTGTGCCGGGGAGGGGCCCGAGCTGTTGGCCAGGTCAGGGGCTGCCCGCGGCTTCAGCGACAGGCTCTCCTCCAGCTGGGGACATGAAGGGGACACATGTGGGGACACATGTGGGGACACACCAAGCAGGCACGGGGATGAGGACCCGCTGACCAGGGCAGGGGATGGGACGTGCTGGTGTGGGGGACGTGCAGGGACAGGCACGTGCTGGCACGCGGCACAGCTGGGGACAGGGATGTGCCAGCACGCGGCACAGCTGGGGACAGGGATGCGCTGGCACGGGGACGTGCCAGCACGCGGCACAGCTGGAAGGGGGGACGTGATGGCACCGGGACGCACTGGCACGCGAGGACGGTGTCGCTCGTGTCCCTGTGTGCCCCCCTCAGTGTCCCACTTTGTCCCCATGTCCCCTGGTTGCTCCCGCATCCCCTCATCCTCTCCATGTTCCCCATCGTACCTGCATCCCCAAGACCCTCCTCGTGTCCCCTCATCCCCTCCATGTACTGTGTCATGCTTGTGCCCTCATGACCCTCATGCCCCCTCATCCCCTTTGTGTTCCCCATCACACCTGCATCCCCGTGACCCTCTTCACATCCCCTCATCCCCTCCATGTTCCCTGTCATACCTGCATCCCTGTGTCCCCTCATCCCATGTTCCCTGTCATACCTGCATCCCCGTGACCCTCCTGCGTCCCCTCGACCCTCCGTGTTCCCCATCACACCTGTGTCCCCGTGACCCTCCTCAAATCCCCTCATCCCCTCTATGTTCCCCATCACACGTGCGTCCCTGTGACCCTCCTCGCGTCCCCTAGACCCTCCATGTTCCCCATCACACCTGCGTCCCCATATCCCCTCCGTGTTCCCCATCACACCTGCGTCCCCATGACCCTCCTCGTGTCTCCTCATCCCATCCATGTTCCCTGTCACACCCACATCACCAAGACCCTCCTCGTGTCCCCCATCGCACCTGCGCCTGTGACCCTCCCTGCGTCCCCTCATCCCCCCGTGGTGTCCCCATCGCACCTGCGCCTGTGACCCTCCTTGCGTCCCCTCATCCCCCCGTGCTCCCCATCGCACCTGTGCCTGTGACCCTCCTTGCGTCCCCTCATCCCCCCGTGTTCCCTGTCACGCCTGCACCTGTGACCCTCCTTGCGTCCCCTCATCCCCCCGTGTTCCCTGTCACGCCTGCACCTGTGACCCTCCTTGCGTCCCCTCATCCCCCCGTGCTCCCCATCACACCTGCGCCTGTGACCCTCCCTGCGTCCCCTCATCCCCCCGTGTTCCCCATCACACCTGCGCCTGTGACCCTCCTTGCGTCCCCTCATCCCCCCGTGTTCCCCATCACACCTGCGCCTGTGACCCTCCTTGCGTCCCCTCATCCCCCCGTGTTCCCCGTCACGCCTGCACCTGTGACCCTCCTTGCGTCCCCTCATCCCCCCGTGCTCCCCATCACACCTGCGCCTGTGACCCTCCCTGCGTCCCCTCATCCCCCCGTGTTCCCCATCACACCTGCGCCTGTGACCCTCCCTGCGTCCCCTCATCCCCCCGTGTTCCCCGTCACGCCTGCGCCTGTGACCCTCCCTGCGTCCCCTCATCCCCCCGTGTTCCCCATCACACCTGCGCCTGTGACCCTCCTTGCGTCCCCTCATCCCCCCGTGTTCCCCGTCACACCTGCGCCTGTGACCCTCCTTGCATCCCCTCATCCCCCCGTGTTCCCCATCACACCTGCGCCTGTGACCCTCCTTGCGTCCCCTCATCCCCCCGTGTTCCCCATCACACCTGCGCCTGTGACCCTCCTTGCGTCCCCTCATCCCCCCGTGTTCCCCATCACACCTGCGCCTGTGACCCTCCCTGCGTCCCCTCATCCCCCCGTGTTCCCCAT
The DNA here is from genome assembly GCF_963921805.1 of Phalacrocorax carbo. Lineage (NCBI taxonomy): Eukaryota > Metazoa > Chordata > Aves > Suliformes > Phalacrocoracidae > Phalacrocorax > Phalacrocorax carbo. Next base: position 320,360 of record NC_087544.1, on the reverse strand, counting down.
CGCACCTGCGCCTGTGACCCTCCTTGCATCCCCTCATCCCCCCGTGTTCCCCGTCACACCTGCGCCTGTGACCCTCCCTGCGTCCCCTCATCCCCCCGTGCTCCCCATCACACCTGCGCCCCCCATGACCCTCCTTGCGTCCCCTCATCCCCCCGTGTTCCCCATCACACCTGCGCCTGTGACCCTCCCTGCGTCCCCTCATCCCCCCGTGTTCCCCATCACACCTGCGCCTGTGACCCTCCTTGCGTCCCCTCACCCCCCCGTGCTCCCCATCACACCTGCGCCCCCCATGACCCTCCTTGCATCCCCTCATCCCCCCGTGTTCCCCGTCACACCTGCGCCTGTGACCCTCCCTGCGTCCCCTCATCCCCCCGTGCTCCCCATCACACCTGCGCCTGTGACCCTCCTTGCGTCCCCTCATCCCCCCGTGTTCCCCATCACACCTGCGCCTGTGACCCTCCCTGCGTCCCCTCATCCCCCCGTGTTCCCTGTCACACCTGTGCCTGTGACCCTCCCTGCGTCCCCTCATCCCCCCGTGTTCCCCGTCACACCTGTGCCTGTGACCCTCCCTGCGTCCCCTCATCCCCCCGTGTTCCCCGTCACACCTGCGCCTGTGACCCTCCTTGCGTCCCCTCACCCCCCCGTGTTCCCCATCACACCTGCGCCCCCCATGACCCTCCTCGCGTCCCCTCATCCCCCCGTGTTCCCCGTCACACCTGCGCCTGTGACCCTCCTTGCGTCCCCTCATCCCCCCGTGCTCCCCATCACACCTGCGCCCCCCATGACCCTCCTCGCGTCCCCTCATCCCCCCGTGCTCCCCGTCACACCTGCGCCCCCCATGACCCTCCTCGCGTCCCCTCATCCCCCCGTGTTCCCCGTCACACCTGCGCCTGTGACCCTCCCTGCGTCCCCTCATCCCCCCGTGCTCCCCATCACACCTGCGCCTGTGACCCTCCTTGCGTCCCCTCATCCCCCCGTGCTCCCCATCACACCTGCGCCTGTGACCCTCCTTGCGTCCCCTCATCCCCCCGTGCTCCCCATCACACCTGCGCCTGTGACCCTCCTTGCGTCCCCTCATCCCCCCGTGCTCCCCATCACACCTGCGCCTGTGACCCTCCTTGCGTCCCCTCATCCCCCCGTGTTCCCCCCATCGCACCTGCGCCTGTGACCCTCCCTGCGTCCCCTCATCCCCCCGTGTTCCCCATCACACCTGCGCCTGTGACCCTCCTTGCGTCCCCTCATCCCCCCGTGCTCCCCATCACACCTGCGCCTGTGACCCTCCTTGCGTCCCCTCATCCCCCCGTGCTCCCCATCACACCTGCGCCTGTGACCCTCCTTGCGTCCCCTCATCCCCCCGTGTTCCCCATCACACCTGCGCCTGTGACCCTCCTTGCGTCCCCTCATCCCCCCGTGTTCCCCATCACACCTGCGCCTGTGACCCTCCTTGCGTCCCCTCATCCCCCCGTGTTCCCCGTCACGCCTGCGCCTGTGACCCTCCTCGCGTCCCCTCATCCCCCCGTGTTCCCTGTCACACCTGCGCCTGTGACCCTCCTTGCGTCCCCTCATCCCCCCGTGTTCCCCGTCACACCTGTGCCTGTGACCCTCCCTGCGTCCCCTCATCCCCCCGTGTTCCCTGTCACACCTGCGCCTGTGACCCTCCGGGCGTCCCCTCATCCCCCCGTGTTCCCTGTCACACCTGCGCCTGTGACCCTCCCTGCGTCCCCTCATCCCCCCGTGTTCCCCGTCACGCCTGCGCCTGTGACCCTCCTCGCGTCCCCTCATCCCCCCGTGCTCCCCATCACACCTGCGCCTGTGACCCTCCTCACGTCCCCTCAGCCATGTCACCTCACCCCATTGTCCCCATGTCCCCTGCACCCCCGTGGTGTCCCCTCCGTCCTCGCACCTCCGAGCTCTTGTGGTCCAGCAGCAGGTAGGTCGCCATCACCTCGTTGTACTTCTGCCCCACCAGCGACTCCTGGATCTCCTCCCGCGTGTACCCCATGGACACCATCAGCTCTGAGCGGGGGACACAAGCCTCAGTGGGGGAATCCCAGTATCCAGGTGGCCCCTTGAGGACTCCCCAACCCCCAAAAAGGGGGTCCTGGGGTGGGTCCTACCTGTCCTCCGAGGGTCCTTGTAGTCTGGCACAGGCTCCATGTAGGGTTTCAGCTCGTCATCCTCATGGCCCACGTTCATCCAGCGGTCCTTCATGATTTGCTGGGTGCGGGACACAGACATAAGAAAGTGGGCCTTGAGGGGGGGGGTCTGGGGGTCCCTGGGAGCTTCCTGGGAGGCTCGGCAGGGACATTCTGGGGGGCAGGGTTCCCTGGTGCTGTGCTGGGGGTTCACTGTGGGGGCTCAGGGCTGTACTGAGGGGTCCCAAGGGACTCCTGGGGGTGCCCAGGAGCATACTGGGGGTGCTGGGGGGGGGGGGGTCAGGGCCATGCTGGGTGGGGGTGCCCAAGACCACATTAGGGGGTTCTGGGAGTGCCCAGGACAATGCTGGGGGTGCCTGGGGGAGTCCCAGGGGGTTCAGGACCACGCTGGGGGTGCCCACGGGACAACCAGGACCACATTAGGGGGTTCTGAGGGTGCCCAGGACAATGCTGGGGGTGGCTAGGGGGGTCCTGGAAGGTCCCAGGATCATACTCAGTGTCCCAGAGGGGTACCCAGGACTATACTGGGCAGCCTTGGGGTGCTCTCAGGGACACCCAGGACCATGCTAGGGAGTCCCAGGGGTGCCCTGGCCTATGCTGGGGGTTCCAAGCACCACACTGGGGGTCTGGGAAAACCTGGGGGTACCCAGGACCATGCTGGGGGATCTTGGGGTGCTCTTAGGGGTGCCCACGACCATGCTAGGGGATCCCAGGGGTGCCCTAGACCACACTAGGGGTGCTCAGAGGATCCTAAGGGTGTCTAGGAGTTCCTGGGGGTCCCTGGGGGCACCTAGAACCATCCTGGGGGCCTTTGAGTGCTCTTGGGGGTGTCCAGGACCATGCTGGGGGTTCCCAGGGCTGCCCAGGACCATGTTGGGGGTGCTCAAAGGGTCTTTAGGGTGCCTGGGGGCGGGGGTTCCCAGCACCACACTGGGGGGCCCTGGGGAAACCTGGGGGCACCCAGGACCACGCTGGGGGGTCTTGGGGTGCTCTTATGGGTGCCCAGATCCACACCAGTGGGTCCTGGGAGGTCCCAGGGATGTCCAAGACCACAGTAAAGGTGCCCAGGACCGCATTTGGGTGTCCCAGGGGTGGCCAGGACCATGGTGGGGGTGCTCCCGGGGGTCTCTCTCGCACCCCTCCTCACCTCCAAGGTGCCTCTCTTGGTAGGATTAAGGATGAGAAACTTCTTCAACAGGTTTTCGCAGTCGGTGGACATATAAAAGGGGATCCGGTACTTGCCCCGTAGCACCCGCTCCCGTAACTCCTGAAGCAAAAGCCATCCATCAGCACACTGCAACCCCACCCAGGGAACCCCAAAAAACGAGGCATTACCTTAAGATTTTGCCCATCGAAAGGCAAAGAACCGCTGACCAAGGTATAAAGGATGACACCCAAGCTCCAGACGTCGACTTCTGGGCCATCGTATTTCTTCCCTTGGAAGAGTTCGGGGGCGGCGTAAGGGGGGGACCCGCAAAACGTGTCCAGTTTGTTCCCGAAGGTGAATTCGTTGCTGAAGCCAAAATCGGCGATTTTGATGTTCATGTCAGCATCCAGCAGTAGGTTTTCCGCCTGTCCCAGGAGAGGGAGAGGGCCCCAAGGGGCTTTAGGGGTGTCTGGGTGCTCTGATGGGGGGATTTTAGGGGGTATGTGGTTGCAGCCGGGGGGGTTCTTGAGTTATCTGGTGCTGTTCTGGGAGCCCCAGCACCTCCCAGGTGGATCCGGGTGCTGCCCTGGGTGGGATCCTGGCACCTCCCAAGGGGTCCCAGGGATGTCCAGGGTTGTCTGGGTGCTGCTCTGGTGGTTCTGAGGGTGACTGGGTGATGCCCCAGGAGGTCTGGGTGCCTCCCAGAGGGTCCTGAGGGTGCCTGGGTGGTGCCCCACGGGGCAATGGCAGCTCCCAAGGGGTCCTAGGGGTATATGGGTGGTGTCCTGGGGGTCCTACGGGTATCCAGGTGCCACTCTGGGGTCAAGACGTGGTGTGTGGAATCCATAGAGCACCTTGGGGTGCTGGCAGGGGTCCCAAGGGGGGTGAGGGGCTTTAAGGGGGGGGGGGGTAACTCCTTACCTTCAAATCCCTGTGGACAATGAACTTCTGGTGGCAGTACTGCACAGCTGACACTATCTGCAGGAGAGGGGGGTGTCAGGGGAGGCCCCCACCCCGGGACAGGGCACAGGGGTGTCCCCCAGCCCCCCTGGGGACACAGAGGTGTCCCCAAACCCCCTCGGGGGTGTCACACCGGTGTGTCCCCCCCGACCTGTCGAAACTTCGCCCGGGCCTCCTTCTCCTTCATGCGCCCGTGGGCTACCAGGTAGTCGAAAACCTCACCTGGGGGGGGGCACGGGGAGGGGGGGGGACACAGAAGGCAGGGGTGAGAGGCAGCCCTGCCCCCTCCCTGCCTGCTGTGCCCACCCCCCGCCTGCCCCTGCCTGCTGCTCACCCCCACTGGCATACTCCATGACGAGGTAAAGCGTCTTCTCTGTCTCGATCACCTCAAAGAGCTTCACTGTAAAAGGGGGCAAAGCAGGGCTGGAGATGGGGGGGGGGGGGGGGGGGCAGCAAGGTGGGGGCCACCCCCTGGGACCCCCCCCAGGGGTGGGGGATCCCCCTCAGGGGTGGGGAAAGTGGGGCACAGGAGTCCCAGCATACAGCTGGGCAGGTTTTTTTGGGGGCTTACCTATGTTGGGGTGGTTCAGGACCTTCATTATTCGCACTTCCCGGAAGAGCTGTGAGGAACAGGGTGGGGCGGGTGAGCATGAGATGCCACAACCTGCCTTGTGTTCCCCCCGAAAAGCAGCTCCCCCCCACCCAGTGACACCCCCCTCTCACCTTCTGCAGGCTGGAGGAGTTGAGCTGCGTCTTGTCAATGATTTTCACGGCAACCTGGGACAGGGGAGAAGGTGTCATGGGGAGGGGACTGTCCCAAAGACTGATCCCACAAGGTGAGGGACAGGGGGACGGGTCTGTCCCCACACTGCAGTGGCACTCACAGGGTGAGGGACGGGGGACAGGGCTGTCCCCACACAGCAGTGGCACTTGCAGGATGAGGGACAGGGGGACGGGGCTGTCCCCACACCACGGTGGCACTGACAGGACGAGGACAGGGAGCCCAGAGCTGTCCCTACACCACGGTGGCACTCATGGGGATGAGGACCAGGAACCCAGAGCTGTCCCCACACCGCAGTGGCACTCATGGATGAGGACCAGGAGCCCAGAGCTGTCCCCACACCGTAGTGGCACTCATGGGACGACGACAGGTTGCTCAGAGTTGTGCCTACACTGCAGTGGCACTCACAGGACAAGGACCGGGGGCCCAGAGCTGTCCCCACACCGCAGTGGCACTTGCGGGATGAGGATGGGAAGCCCACAGCTGTCCCCACACCGCAGTGGCACTCACAGGGCAAGGACAGGTTGCTCAGAGCTGTCCCCACACCGCAGTGGGACGAGGACCACAAGTCTGTCCCCATGGTGGCACCCACAGGGCAAGGACCACAAGCCTGCCCCCACACCACGGTGGCACTGATGGAACGAGGACCATCCCCATGCCATGGTGGCACTCACCTCCTTGCCGGTCAGGACGTGCCGGGCCAACTTGACCTTGGCGAAGTTGCCCTTGCCGATGGTTTTTAACAGGCGGTAGTTGCCGATGTGGGGCTGTTCGTCGGCAGAGGTGGCCGAGTTCCGGCCCCGCAGCATGTTGGCCTTCCCGCCGCCCTTCCCCTCCACGGGACCCGGCTGTGGGGACATGAAGGGGACAATCAGCTCCATGTCCCGTGTCCCCCTACCCCCCCTAAGTATTCCCGGGCGGGGGGGTCCGGAGGTTCTTGGCAAAGCCGGGAGCAAAGTCCAGGAGCGCCGTTGCCATACGGCGCCGTGCCGCGCCCCGGGCAGGCCGGGAGCCGCCCCCGATACCTGACGCAAGCACCGCGGTTTCGGGCTGGGCCCAGGGTGTGTGTGTGGGACGGGACAATGATGGCAGGGACAGTGCAGTGACACCCCTCTCCGGGAGGGGACAGGGACATGGCTGCCCCCTCCCCAAACCCCTCCTAGAAATGGGGTGCTCAAATATCCTGATTTTATCCCAAAATGGGCAACCCAGGTGCCTGGGTTCATCCCACAGCCAAAATGGGGAGGGAGTCTCTCAAGACACCACTGCCACCAAAGCCCCCCATCCTGCACCCCAGAAGCCCCCACGGACACCACCATCCCCCCCCCCCCGGGAGGGTCACCCCAGCTTTGGGGATGCTTTTTGGGGTGTTTCCTTATGGGGAGCGAAACACCAGCGATGGGCGCTGTCACGCCCCCCACATCGTGCTGTCACCACTCCAGTGACACCAGAGATAACGGGTGCGCGTGAGTGGGCGGGGGGGTGGGGAGTTGAGCCGAACCGCCCACCCCTGGGATTTGGGGCCACCACAGCCCCTCCCTCCCCTCCCCCCCCCCCAAACCTCCCTGCGGTTTTGGGAGGGGTCACACTCTTGGGGTGGCCCCCCCCGTGGGAAGGAAACTGCTGGCGGAAGCGAGGAGGGGAGTTTTAGCTATTGCTCAGCCGACGATGGCGCAACTGGGTGCAAGGCACTGAGCCCCCAGATATTTAAGGGGGGGGGAAATGTGGCATTTTGGGGAGGGGAATCCTCCCCCTCCCCTAAAATCCAGCACTTTGCTGGAAGGATGATAAAGAAAAGTGAAAAAAAATGGGGTTTTTCTGCCAAAGAACTGCCGTGGCAACGGGGCGGGGAGCGTGCTCCGCCATCTGGCCACACTGCTGGGGAATTAATTCGGGGTTTCAAGGCGTGCGGCAGCACCAATGCCACCTTCCCCCCCCACCATCAAAACCCTGCTGTGGGGGTCCGCGGCGGTGCTGGTGAGCAGCCAGCATGCCTGGCATTTCTCCGGCACCTCTTATCAATGAGGCTGGAGCAGCTGGCAAACATCCTCTGGCGCTGGTGGCTCTCCTCCACCTCCCTGCACTGGCAAAGGTCACGCCAGGAGAGCAGTGGCAGCCACGCCGGGGCCCAGTGAGGTTTTGCCAAAAGCACTACCGGCTCCAGGCTTTGCGGTGCGGTGCCAAAACGCCAGGAGGTTGTCACCGTCTCCCTCAGCAGGATGTGGGCAGCCGCCTTGGCACTCCCAGTTTTGGCACAGCGGGGAAGGACCTGGCCCTCAGCGCCGCGGCATCCCCCCCGCGGCTATGAAGAGCGGTACCGGGCTCTGCGCTCATTAACCAAACTCTCGTTTAATTACGGGTCCTGAGCTGGGCTCTAAACCCCCTCCCTCGTTGCTGTAACCCCTTGTGCCTCAGTTTCCCCACCCAAAACCCGGTGCTACGGCGGGGACTCACACGCTTGGCGACCCCAAACCGGCTCAGCTCGCGGCAGTGCCGGCGACACCAACGGCCACGGCCGGCCCGGTGCGGGGTGGTGCCGGCGGAAGCTCGCCGAGAGTTGAACTCCCTAAGGAGCGCCGGGAACGCCAGACCAGCTCGACCGGTTGGGGCTGACGCCGGCTCAGCCGGGCCATGGGAGCTGGCGGGGTTACGGTGTTGCACCGCAGTTTTGGGGAACACCTGAAGCACCACGGGGGTGAAAACAGCATGGGAAAGAGAAAAAATCGACGCTAATGAGACATATCGGGATGGGAAGGCCCCGGCTCGCTCACTGGCTGGTGCTAGAGCCAAACCACTGGGAATCACCAACGGAATGGTGGCAGGGATGATGTCACCAGGTCCAGGGGTGATGTCATTAGGTCCGGGGGTGATGTCACCGGTCAGCTCTAAAGATCCCAACGCAAAGAGGCTGTGGCGCTAACACCCGACTGTGCCACGGGCACAAAACTGGTGACACCCAGCAACGGCGTAACCGGTAACCAGTAACGGTGGAACCGGTAACGGCCACCATGCCGGGCCTACCTGCGGCGGGCGGGCAGTGTCCCGTCCCTGCCCCCCAAACCCCACCACCGCCTCAGCAGCCGCCAGGAGATGGTGAAACAGCTTTGGTGCGGCGGCGCTGAAATGTCAGCCAAATTTAGTTATTTTTGACAAATTTTTTTTTATATATAAAAACCACACCAGATCAGCCTCCACGTGACTGGGGGGGGGAAGGAACGCACCCCAATTTCAGATGCCAGTTTGGGGGGAGATGTGGCAGCCCCCCCAACTCTCCTCCGCCGCCCCCTCCCCAAACCTTCCCAGCTGGGAAGAATTTTGTTCTGTCATTACATAACGGTGGAAAAATAGAGGAAAAATGACCCAAAATGAGGGGGTGCCCGATGTCACGGTGAAGGCCAGAGTGCAGGTGGCATCGCTTTGTCCTCAGCACTGGGGACACGGAGATGGAACCACTTGTGCCCCCCTCCCCCCCAGCCCTGGGCCGCATCCTGCTAGGGTCCCTTCCCATCGCTTGAGGGTCCCCCTCATTGCGGATGGTGGGGAGCCCCCCAAAATACCACCAAAAATGGAGGTGTTGCACAGCTGGGGAAGCAGAGGTGCCCCCAGGCCCCCCACCAGGGCTCAGCCATAAGTGGGGTCCCCTCAACACACCTGGAAGTAGGAGGGACCCCAAGAGCCCCCCCAGACCTACACCCTAAAATGGGGGGACCCCCCCTTCCAGCTGCCCCCAAAGTGGTCTGGGCCTCACCACCCCCCAAACAGACACAGGGAGTAAACCCCCACCCTCTCCACCTTGGGGGGAGGTTCGGCCCCCACGACAGGGGTGGGTACCCACATAATTTTTGGGGGTACACACCTCACAGGCCCCCACAACAGTGCGCCTAGCTTGTGGCAGCAATACCACCCCCACAACCCCCGCCCCGCGCCGTGGGGAGGGGGGCCGCAGCAGGGAAGGGGGTGGGCTCACGCCCCCACACCCAGTCCGCGCAGCCACCAAAACGGGAAGGGGGGACGACAACGATGACAACAACGATGACACCCCAAACCTCGCACCCACCCTGGCAGATACCAGACCCTTGCGGGTAGGGGGGGCAACATGGGGGGCTAGCACCCCCCCGCCTGCCCCCCTTCCTTTGAGTTGCAATGCCTGACCCCTTTCACCCCTGCCTTTGGCAAAGGAGCGACCCTCATGCCCCTCAAGGACCCCCAAAAATGGGACCCCAGACCCCTCTGGGTGGGGTCCAGCCCAGGAGCACCCCTTCCTATGTCAGGTCCCATAGAGGAGCCCGATCCAGCCCCCCCAAGGTGGGGGGGTCCTGGCTCCGAACCCCACACAGGGGTCTGGGTCATGGGAGACCCCAGGATGCTTCATGAGAGGGGGTCTGTGAGAGGGCCTTGCAGAGGGGCCAGGCTGCGGGGCAGAGGGTCCCCTTAGACCCCCCTTTTCCCCTCATAGAGGGTCCCAGGGCCCCCTCAGACCGACCTTTCTCCTCACAAAAAGGCCCAGGACCCCCTTTTCCCCTCACAAAATGGCACACAATCCACTCAGACCCCCTCTTTCTCCTCCCCAAAAGGGCCCACGGCTCCCTTAGACCCCCTTTTTCCTCTCACAAAACAGCCGAGGTCCCCCTCAGACCCCCTTTTCTACCTTACACAATTGCCCAGGTCCCCCTCAGACTCTCCTTTTTCCTTCACAAACCGACCCCAGGCCCCCCTTTTCTCTTCAAAAACCGGTCCATGACTCCCTCAGACCATCCCTTTTCCCTCATAAAATTACCAGGACCCCCCCTTTTCCCCTCACAAAACAGCCCACGACCCCCTCAGACCCCCTTTTCCCCTCACAAACCGACCTCAGACCTACTTTCCCCCTCACCAAAAAGGCCCCCGATCACTTCAGACCCCCTTTTCCCCTCACAAACGGACCCCAGATCCCCTTTTCCTCTCACAAAACAGCCCACAACCCCTTCAGACCCCACCTTCCCCTCACAGAACAGGCCCCCGACCCCCTCAGACACCCTCTCCCCCTCACAAACCGACCCCAGACCCCCTTTTACCCACACAAAACAGCCCCCGACCCCCTCAGACACCCCCTCCCTTTCCCCTCACAGAGGCCCTCCCCGTCGTCGGCCCTACCTGTTCCGCGTCTCTCTCGTTGACCGTAGGCAGAGGGCTGCGACCGCTGCTCGACATGGCGGCCCCCCCCCGCCGCCGGCGACTATCGCGATAGGGGGAAGCCGCGGCGGGCGGTGTACGGGGAGGGGGAAGGGGAGGTAGGGGAGCCCCGGGCCGCGCTCAGGGAGCGGGGGGAGGCCAAGCCACCGGCATGGGGGAGGCCGGGGAGGGGGACGGGAGAGGAGAAAGGGGGAAGAGGGGAGCGGGCGGCGAGTCCGCCTGGCCCGGCCGCCGCCGCCTCACACTCGCGCCTCCTCAGCACCCAGCGGCTCCCAACATGGCCGCCGCCGCCGGCCCTCGGCCATTTCCGCCGCCGCGCCGGAAACACCCGACACGCCTCCCGCTTCTCTTCGGCTCTTTCCGGATAGATTCGGCTCCCGGCTTCGGGCGTTTCCGGCGGCGCTCCGGAATCACCCGATGTCTCTCCCCGGTCCCATCCCGCCGCGGAAAGACCCGAAGCTTCCTTCGGCAGTTTCCGCTGACGGCGGCGGAAAGAGCCGAACTCCATCTCCGCCGAGTGGATCCGGAAAGACCCGAACGCCCCTCGGCTGCCATCGGGTCTTTCCGCTGACTGACGGAAACACCCGAGCGGAGCCGAATCCCCCCCCTTCCCCATCTCTGCTGGCGACCCCAAGGGGGGAAGGGGGTGCGGGGAGGCCCGGACGCCTGGGTCCTCTCCCGGCTTTTGGGGGGGTGTGTGTGTGTGGTGTCCGCTCCCGGATGCCTGGGTGCTCCCCAGGCACTGGGGTAGGGGGCCCGGACGCCTGGGTTCCCTGGCTGCAATGGGGAGAGGTACTGGGAGCACTGGGAAGGGGGAACCGGTCCCGGGGGACGAAGTCTAGGAGATGAAGGGCGGGGCCAGCTGGGGAAGCCACACCCCCTTCCTCCACAGGGAGGGTGTGATCTCCACGCCCAGACCACGCCCTTTCTGGACCAAAGGGGCGGGGCCAGCCCGGGGATGTGGGGGTGGTGATGGTTTCTTGGGTGCCCCATAGGTCCGGGGGCCCTGGGGCGATGCTGCAGGGTGGGGGTGGGGACGGCAGGGGGCTGCATGGGGGAGGGGAGCATCCAGGGGCTCCCCTTCCCCCCCCCCTTGGGGGAGACCACCTTAAAATCTTTTTTATGGCGGGTAGGCTTTTTTGGGGTGGGGGGTGGGCTGAGAGCTGACGGCAACTCATCGTCCCCACCGCGGCCCCCCGCCGCGGGGCGGGGCGGGCTTGAGGGGGGGATGGGAAAGGCGCGCGGCCCCTTTAAATTTACCCAGGAGCCCTTAAAGGAGCCCCAGGGGCCCCACGGCGGCGTCCCCACCCCGGCCGGCCCCTGCCCGCCGCCGCCGCCGCCGCCCCGGGCCCCGCCATGGAGCCCCCGCACCCCCACCCCGACCCCGGCCCAGTCCCGCACCCGGACCGCCCAGGTGAGCAACGACACCGCGGGGGGGGGGGGAGGGGGGGGGTGGGAGGTGCAGCCCCTTTAAGGAGACCCCTCTCCCGCCGAGGGGGAGCTGGGCTCCCCCTTCATGCACAATGGGAGCAATGCTGGCCCTTTAAGATGCCCCCGAGCCCTGGGGTTGCCCCCATCCCTTTGCCATCCCCTGTCATCCTCTAGGATGCCCCTGTCCCTTTAAGATGCTTCCATCTAATTTAGGATGTCCCTGTCACTTTAAGGTGCCCCTGTCCCTTTAAGATGTCTCCATCCAATTTAGGATGCCCCTGTCACTTTAAGATGCCCCTGCCCCTTTAAGGTGTCCCTGTCCCTTTAAGATGCCACCATACAATTTAGGATGCCCCTGTCACATTAAGATGCAACCATACAGTTTAGGGTGTCCCTGTCCCTTTAAGATGCCCCAGTCCCTTTAAGGTACCCCCATCCAATTTAGGGTGCCTCTGTCCCTTTAAGATACCACCACCCAATTTATGAGGCCCCTGACCCTTTAAGATGCTTCTGCCCCTTTAAGGTGCTGCTGTCACTTTAAGATAATACCCCCACCCTCTTTAACCACCCCCATTCCCTCTGACATGCCCCTGCCCCTTTAAAGGCCCCTCCCCTTTGAGATGCCCCGCCTCTTTTAAATACCCCATTCACAAGCCCCGCCCCTTGAAGTACGCTGCCCCTTTAACACACGCTGCCCCTTTAAGAGCGCCTCTTGCCCCTTTAAGACACCCCATTCCTGTGGGGCCCCCCACTTTTGATGCCCCTATCCCTTTAAGAGCCCCCAGTTCCCCCCCTCCCCAGATCCCTCTAATTTTGGGTCACTCCTGGGGTTCGTGTGTCCAACCCCCAGCAGGGCTGAGACCCCCAACCTAGGGGACCACCCCCCATAGGCACCCCCAAAGACCCCCATATGGGGGTTCCCCTCCTCCAGGATCCCCAAAGACCCCCAAAAATGAGTGTCCTGAGGCCCTGCTCTCCCTGAAGCCCCCCCAAAACCCCGACATAAGCGTCCCCCCAAGGACCCCCCCATCACCAGGGACCCTCAGAAACCTCCTCATCCCTGGGGAGCCCTAAAGACTCCCATACAAGACCCCCCCACCAGCTCCCTAATCCTTGGAGGCCCCCCAAATCCCCCTCCTGATCCCTGGAGCCCCCCAAACATTGATCCCCCAAGACCCTTCTGTCCCTTAGACACCCCAAAGTGCCCCCCAAATCCCCCTTCCCATCCCTAATGCACCCCATAAAGTGGTCCCCCAACACCCTTCCATCCCTTAGACACCCCAAATCCCCCTCCCCAACCCTAGAGCCCCCCATAAAGTGGTCCCCCAACACCCCCCAAATCCTACACCCCTCCCTCCATCACCCCCTTCCCCCATGTCCCCCTCCCTCCAGCCTCCCCGCCAGAGCCGGGACCGCGGGGGGGCCGTCGGAGCTCGGACCACTGCGAAGCTCGAGCGTCGCGACCGGGTCGGAGCCGTATCCCGGGTCGGGATCACCGTCGGTATTACCACGAGCGTTGGCGAGCCGAATACCTGATGGAATTCAACGCGGCGCGACACGGGATGCTCTGCATGGTCTGCGGCAGCGCCCTCGCCACCCTCAAGCTCAGCACCATCAAACGCCACATCCGGCAGAAACATCCTTATTCCGGCGCTTGGGGACCCCGCGAGAAGCAGCTCGTCCTCCGTTCCTGGGACGCCCATTTGGGGCTCCGCGCTCGCCCTGACGGACCCCCCGGCAGCGGCCACGGGACAGGTAGGGGGGCTGTGTCAGACCCCCTTCATGTGGGGGCCCTTAATGTGGGTCCCCTAAAGATGGGCCACGCCCCCTTTAACCTCAGCCACGGCCCTTTAAATATGGGCCACGCCCCCTTCAATGTGGATTCTCCCCCCCAATTGTGCTGCGGCCCTTTAAATGTGGACCATGCCGCCTTCAACACGTGTTCCCCCTCCAAGTTGTACCATGTCCCTTTAAATAGGGGCCACGCCCCCCTCAACATGTGTTCCCCCCAGTTGTGCCATGGCCCTTTAAATCTGGGCCACGCCCCTTCAACGTGGATCCTCCCCCCGAGTTGCACCATGGCCCTTTAAATGGGGCCACGCCCCTTTTAATCTGAGCTGTGTCCCTTTAAATGTGGTCCCCATAAAGCAAGGCATGCCCCCTTTAATCTGGTGCGTGTCCCTTTAAATATTGACCACGCCCCCTTCCATGTGGACCACCATAAAACCAGACACACCCCCTTTAATCTAAGCCGTGTCCCTTTAAATGTGGGCCACGCCCCTTTAATGTGACCACGCCTCATTCACATGGAGCCACGCCCCTTTTAAATCTCTCTCACACACCCCCAAGCCCCTTTAAGTCAAGCCCCGTCCCTGGACTGACAGACCACACCCATTCCTGTAGCACACGCCCACTTAGCCACACCCACACCCTAGCCACGCCCCAAACAGCCGCCTTGCTTAGACCCCGCCCCTCTATTTCCACGCCCCCTCAGACCACGCCCCCCGGCTGGGCTCCGCCCCCCATGCAGGGACCCCGAGCTTGCTGTCCCTGTGTCCCCAGCGAGCCCCCACCTCCCCATGGGGTCCCCGACACCCCCCATGTCCCCAGGGTGTCCCCAAAGTCCCTGTCCCCCCATCCCCAAGGTGTCCCCAAGGCCCCTGTCCCCTCCCCACATCCCCAAGGTGTCCCCAAAGTCCCTGTGCCCCCATCCCCAAGGTGTCCCCAAGGCCCCTGTCGTCCCCCCGTGTCCCCAAGGTGTCCCCAAGGCCCCTGTCCCCCCCATCCCCAAGGTGTCCCCAAGGCCCCTGTCCCCCCCCCGTGTCCCCAAGGTGTCCCCAAAGTCCCTGTCCCCCCATGTCCCCAAGGTGTCCCCAAAGTCTCTGTCCCCCCCATCCCCAAGGTGTCCCCAAGGCCCCTGTCCCCTCCCCATGTCCCCAAGGTGTCCCCAAAGTCCCTGTCCCCCCCCGTGTCCCCAAGGTGTCCCCAAAGTCCCTGTCCCCCCATGTCCCCAAGGTGTCCCCAAGGCCCCTGTCCCCCCCATCCCCAAGGTGTCCCCAAGGCTCCTGTCCCCTCCCCACGTCCCCAAGGTGTCCCCAAAGCCCCTGTCCCCCCATCCCCAAGGTGTCCCCAAAGTCCCTGTCCCCCCCCATGTCCCCAAGGTGTCCCCAAGGCCCCTGTCCCCCCATCCCCAAGGTGTCCCCAAAGCCCCTGTCCCCCCCCATGTCCCCAAGGTGTCCCCAAGGCCCCTGCCCCCCCCATCCCCAAGGTGTCCCCAAGGCTCCTGTCCCCTCCCCACGTCCCCAAAGTGTCCCCAAGGCCAACAACGTGTGCCTTTGTCCCCAAGGTGTTGTCTGTGTCCCCCCACCTCGCTGACCCTGCTGTCCCGTCCTCCCGCAGGCCCCCCGGCCCCCGGCCGCCCCCGCCGCCGTCCCCCGTCCCCGCGAGACGCCAAACCGTCCCCCCGGGGGGCGGCGGTGCCGAGGGGACGCCCGGGGGGTGACTCGCTACGGGGGTGGCTTCGCGCCGAGCTGCTGCTGGACCTGGAGGCCGGGGGGAACCGGCTGCGGTGCCTCCTGTGCGCCCGCGCCCTGCCCTCGCTGCACCTCGGCGACATCCGCCGGCACGCGCTGGCCGCCCACCCCGGCACCCTGCGCCTGGGGCCCGCCGAGCGCGGGGAGCTGCTGCGAGCCTGCCGGGCCGCGGGACGGCGGCGGGACGGTGAGGGGGAATGGGGATGTGGGGGGGGAATGGGGATGTGGGGGGGAATGGGGATGTGGGGGGGAATGGGGATGGTGGGGGGGAATGGGGATGTGGGGGGAAATGGGGATGTGGGGTCATGGGGACACTGGGGGGACATAGGGATACTGGGGGAAATGGGGATGCTGGAGTGTGTGGGGCAGTGGGGCCACCGCGGGGTGTGGGGACACAGGGGTGCTGGGGTCACCGCGGTGTGTGGGGACACAGGGGTGCTGGGGTGACTGGGGCCACCGTGGGGTGTGGGGACACAGGGGTGCTGGGGCGACTGGGGCCACTGGGGGGTGTGGGGACACAGGGGTACTGAGGTGACTGGGGCCACTGGGGGGTGTGGGGACACAGGGGTGCTGGGGTGACTGGGGCCACTGGGGGGTGTGGGGACACAGGGGTGCTGGGGTGACTGGGGCCACCGGGGGGTGTGGGGTCACAGGGGTACTGAGGTGACTGGGGCCACTGGGGGGTGTGGGGACACAGGGGTACTGGGGTGACTGGGGCCAGCGGGGGGTGTGGGGACACAGGGGTACTGGGGTGACTGGGGCCACTGGGGGGTGTGGGGACACAGGGGTACTGGGGTGACTGGGGCCAGCGGGGGGTGTGGGGACACAGGGGTACTGAGGTGACTGGGGCCACTGGGGGGTGTGGGGACACAGGGGTACTGGGGTGACTGGGGCCAGCGGGGGGTGTGGGGACACAGGGGTACTGAGGTGACTGGGGCCACTGGGGGGTGTGGGGACACAGGGGTGCTGGGGTGAATGGGGCCACTGGGGGGTGTGGGGACACAGGGGTGCTGGGGGCGGTGGGGGGCCACTGGGGGGTGTGGGGACACAGGGGTGCTGGGGTGACTGGGGCCACTGGGGGGTGTGGGGACACAGGGGTACTGGGGTGACCGGGGCCACTGGGGGGTGTGGGGACACAGGGGTACTGGGATGACTGGGGCCACTGGGGGGTGTGGGGACACAGGGGTACTGGGATGACTGGGGCCATTGCGGGGTGTGGGGACACAGGGGTGCTGGGGTGACTGGGGCCACTGGGGGGTGTGGGGACACAGGGGTACTGGGGTGACTGGGGCCAGCGGGGGGTGTGGGGACACAGGGGTACTGGGGTCACCACGGTGTGTGGGGACACAGGGGTGCTGGGGTGACTGGGGCCAGCGGGGGGTGTGGGGACACAGGGGTGCTGGGGTGACTGGGGCCACTGGGGGGTGTGGGGACACAGGGGTACTGGGGTGACTGGGGCCACTGGGGGGCCCGGCCCGTGCCCACCTGGGGCCAGGCCGGGGGGGGAACAGGGCTGTCCCCACTCCCCCCAGCCCCGCAGCCCCCCAGCCCAGCCGTGGAGGAGGATGAGGATGAAGCAACCACCGAGGCCGAAGCAGCCGCTGCAGCGGACGAGGGGGGGGCGGGGGTTACAAGGGGGGCCGCGCCGGGGGGCTGTGGCAGCCGCAGCCCCCCCATTTTCTCCATGCACCCCGGAGCCCCCCCTGCCTGCACGGCCTGAGCCCCTGGGGAATGGGGATACTGGGGGGGGGGGAATGACAGAGACCCACCCCCCAGTGCCCCCCAGAGCTCCCCAGTATCACCAGTGCCCCCCCGCCCCTCAAAAGCGGCACTTATGGGTCCCCTTGATGGTGTCACCGGTCCCCAACATCCCCCCCCCCCCCCCATGGTGTCACCCTATTTATGCGTGTGTGTCCCTTTTATTTTTCTAAGCCCCCCCCCCTTTTTTTTGTACGTGACACCCCTCAATAAACCCATTCCTGGAGGTCCCGTGGAGTGATGCGGTGGGGTGACGGGGACAATTTGGGGGTGACACACACATGGGGACATCTGGGGGGGGACACGGGGCCATACTGGGGGGACACGGGGCCATTTTGGGGGGGGGGGGGCGATGACATACTGGCACAAAGGGGGGGAGCGGAGGCGTCCGTCGCGGTGTTTTATTGATGCCACATCCCCGCGGGCAGATTGGGGGGGGGGGGGGGGGTGTCCCCCCATTCCCCGCCCCCCCAGATTAAGGGGGAGGGGTCTGGGGGGGACGCAGTGCGGTTTGGGGGGGCTGCGGGAGGGGGCTGAGCCCCCCCTCAAGGAGCTTTGCCCCCCCCCCTTGCAGTTTACAGCAGTTACAGACATTTCACCTCAATTAACGTTAAAAAAAATAAAAGGCGTGGGGGGGGGGGGGGGAGGAACGAGCTGGGGGGTGGGAGCCCCCCCCCAGGGAACAGGGTTTTGGGGTGCAGCCCCCCCCCGATAGCCCCCCAGTGGAGGCCAAGTCCAAGGCTTATGGGGGGGGGGGGTGTGGAAGGACAGACAGACGCCACTGTGAGATATGGGAGGGGTGTACGAGCTTTTGGGGGGGGGGGGGATGAGTTTGGGGGGGGGTGTGATGAACTTGGGGTGGGGCAGACGAGCTTTGGGGGTGGGGGCACCAGCCGGGCACCCCGATATTTCCCCGCCACCCCCGGGGTTTTATTCCGGCTTCTTCTTGGCCAGGCCTGGGAGCTTCGCCTGGATCCTATAGGGAGAGGAGAGAGGTGAGAAGCTTGGGCAGGCGGGGGTGGGAAACAGCAATTTTGGGTGGGGGCATAGCGATTTGGGGGGGGCCCCATGGATTCTGGGGGGGCCCCAAGGATTTGGGGGGGCCCCATCGGCACTTACTTGGCCACAATGTCCTTGGTCTGGCGACGGGCGATACCCACATAGTGGTTGATCTGCACCTGGCGGTAGAGGGGAGGGGGTTTAAAGGGGTGCCCCCCACCTTTTTGGGGTGCCCCTCTGATTTCTGGGCGTGCCCTCATTTTTGGGACTCCCCCCCTTATTTTTAGGGGTGTCGCACCCCTAATTTAAGGCTCACCTTGTACTTCTCGTAGAGGGGCGGTAGGGTGAAGGCCAACAGCTCGGCTGCAAGAGAGATGGGGGGCCTCAGCATCATGAGATGGGGGCCAAGCCCCCCCCCAGTGTTCTTTTTTGGGGGGCCACCCCCCCCCCAAATCAACTTTGGGGGGTCTATTTTATAGGGGGAGGGGGGCCAAAGGCTGGCTCTTACCGAGGATGAGGAGGGTGATGCCGTTGAAGACGGCTCCCACGTAGGTCAGCAGCCACATCGCCAAGGCCAGCTGTGGAGGGGGGCGGGGATAAGAGGCTGGTTTTCGGGGGTACCCGGGGGGGGCGGAAGGAGGAGGAGGATGAGGAGGGGGAGATGAGGAGGGGGAGGAAGGCCCCTTACCTTCAGGGAATCCACCAGATCTTCCACCAAGAAGAGGCGGAGGAGGAACCGCAGCGCCTGGTTGAGGTGGAGGGCGACGGCGGCGGCATGAGCCTGGAAGGTCTCGGGGGACAAGGTCACGTCCTGCTCCAGGTAAGCCCTGGGGTGGGGGGGCACAGTCAGTTAGGGGGCACCCCAAAATCTCCCCCCTGCACCCCAAAATCCCCCTGTGCCCCCCCCAACCACCAAAATCCCCCTCTGCACCCCAAAACCTGGAAGGTCTCAGCGGACAATGGCATGTCCAGCTCCAGGTAAGCCCTGGGGTAGGGGGCACAATCAGTTGGGGGCACCCCAAAATCCCCCTTCTACACCCCAAAACCCCTCCTGTAACCCCCTTGAACCCCAAAATTCCTCTCTTCACCCCAAAACCTGGAAGGTCTAGGGGGACAATGGCATGTCCAGCTTCAGGTAAACCCTGGGAAAGGGGAGCACAGTCAGCTGAGGGGGGCACCCCAAAATCCCCCTGCACCTCCACTTGAACCCCCAAATCCCCCTCTGCACCCCAAAACCTGGAAGGTCTCAGGGGACAATGGCACGTCTGGCTCCAGGGGTGGTAAGCCCTGGGGTGGGGTGGGGGCACCCCAAAATCCCCCACCGCACATGCAAGATCACCTTTTACACCCCCAAATCCCCCCCTGCAGCCCAAGATCATCTTCTACACCCCAAACCTCCCCCCGCACCCCAAAATCTGGAAGGTCTTGGGGGACGTCACATCCAGCTCCAGGTGAGGTCTGAGTTGGGTGAGCACATTCAGTTGAGGGGGGGCACCCCAAAAATCCCCCTCTACACCCCTAGCTCTGCCCCCCCGCACCCCAAAATCTCCCTTTACACCCCAGCTCCCCCCACTCTGCACCCCAAAATCTCCCTTTACACCCCTAGCTCTGCCCCCCTGCACCCCAAAATCTCCCTTTACACCCCTAGCTCTGCCCCCCTGCACCCCAAAATCTCTCTTTACACCCCTAGCTCTGCCCCCCCGCACCCCAAAATCTCCCTTTACACCCCTAGCTCTGCCCCCCGCACCCCAAAATCTCCCTTTACACCCCTAGCTCTGCCCCCCCGCACCCCAAAATCTCCCTTTACACCCCTAGCTCTGCCCCCCCGCACCCCAAAATCTCCCTTTACACCCCTAGCTCTGCCCCCCCGCACCCCAAAATCTCTCTTTACACCCCTAGCTCTGCCCCCCCGCACCCCAAAATCTCTCTTTACACCCCTAGCTCCCCCCACTCTGCACCCCAAAATCTCCCTTTACACCCCTAGCTCTGCCCCCCCGCACCCCAAAATCTCCCTTTACACCCCTAGCTCTGCCCCCCGCACCCCAAAATCTCCCTTTACACCCCTAGCTCTGCCCCCCGCACCCCAAAATCTCCCTTTACACCCCAGCTCCCCCCACTCTGCACCCCAAAACCTTCATCCACCCTGCAGAGGGGGAAACAGCAGCCAGGCCACCAAGTGCATCACCCAGCTGCCTTCCCTGGGGGGCTGGGGGGGGGGGTGGGAAACCCCAAAATCCCCCCAAAAATGGGGGGGGACCCCCCCAAAAATCTATCCCTTACCGAAAGGGGTGCCCCTCTTCCGACTTCTGGACGGCCTGGATGACGGCTTTGTAGACGCGGAGGCTGATGGTGACGGAGAGCAGGGCCAGGGCGAGGTGGGCGACCACGCTGACGGCGCTGAGGGTGGCCAGGGAGAGGAGGAGGATGAAGCTGACGCCGAAGACGACCCCCGTCTTCCTCACGTCCCGCCAGAAGAGGAGGTCGTGGGCTGTTGGGGACACGGAGGTTGAGAAAAGCGGGGGGACCCTGTGGTGTTGTCCCCCCGCCCCCCATCACAGGCGGCGGATGGTTGTGTCCTCGCCGATGGTCTCGTCTCGCCTTAATTCGCCCCGATTTGCCCCAAAATGAGGCTGGCACTGTGCCCCCCCCCCCCCCCCAAATCCATCCGCTCGTTAGACACAGGCGCTAATTAACCCAGCCCCCCCGCTACAAACAGGCGCTAATTAACCCCCCCCCAACATGGCGGCGGGTTTTGCCAGAAATCCCCCTTTTTACACCAAAACGAGAGGCAGACGCGGGGCTCCCCACCCACCCCCACATCCCCAGCAGCATTTTGGGGCCAGATCCCCCCCTTTTTCACACACCCCACCCCATTTTTGGGGGGGATCTGGCTGAACCCCCCCCCCCAAAACCTGTTTTTGGGGGCAACTTGGCAGCAACGGCGGCGTTTTTGGGGTGAAAAAAAGCGCTTTCTTCAGGTTTACCTGCCAGGCGGGGGAGGAGCTGGGTCCCTGCGGGGGGTTCAGCCGGGACCCCGGGGGGATTTGGGGTACCTCGGGGGGGCTCCCCCAATTCCCGCAGCGCCCGCAGGGTCATCCGCTCCTCCTCCCAATCCCGGGCGGCGGCACCGGGGGACGGTTCGGGGAGGAGGGGGGGCGGCGGCACGACGGTGATGCCGGTGCCGCCGGCGGTCACGTGGTGCCGGGGGACGGTGACGTCCTCAACCGGCGTTTCCTCGATGACGGTGTCGTCGGAGTCACCCGAGCTGTCGGCTTCGGCGCCGGTGTTCCCGGTGACGCCGTTACTGGTGAGGCCGTTACCGGTGAGGCCGTTACCGCCGGTGAGGCCGTTACCGATGCCGTTACGCTCCACCAAATCCCAGCTGAGCAACTCGTTGGTGAAACTATGCATCTCCCGGACGCACTTGGACACCTCTTCCAACGCCGCGGCGGTGCCGGATGTTTGTCGGCACAATCCGGCGGGGATCTTCGCCGTGACGCCGGCGCTGCCGGCGCGGGGTTTTGCCGGGAAGTCGCAGACGCGATCCTCGGGGATTTGACTCAGCACCTCGCGCTCTCCCAGCAGCGCGGTGCCGTATTCTCGGTCGAAAGCGGCGCGATCCGGTACGACCTCGAATGGTGATTCGGGGGAATCCGGTTCTTTTTGAGGGGGGGCTCCCGAGGAAGAGGAGGAGGAGGCGGCGGCGAGGTGGGGGGCGGGGAGGAAGGTTCCCCGACCTCCTTGTCCCCCCAGTGCCGCTTCAGCACCCGCTGGGGCCGGAGAGAGGGGAGACAGTCAGGCATGGGGTGGGGGCAGATTTTTTGGGGGGTGGGGGGCACAGCATGCATGGGGGGGCCACCATGCACCCGGCTGCACCCCAAGCGGCGTTTCGGGGTCGTCCCCCCCTTGGCGCAGCCATGCTGGGGGGGGGGCGTTTGAGCAGGTCCCGCGGCGGCGCGAGCAGTCAGATGCCTCCCCACCCCCCAATACACCCCAAAACCTGTAGGTTCGACACCAGGACGGGGCGGGGGGGTGTCCCGCTGGGGACCTCATTTTGGGGCTAAAACCACCTGATTCGGGTCCAGTGTGAGGATGGGGGGGGGGGTGGCATGATTGAGGCCCCCCTCCCCCCAAAGGGTGTGCAACCCCAACATAGTAGCAGCCTCCCCCACCCGCTCATTTTGGGTCAAGATTTGGGGATTTTGGGGTCCTCCAGAGCTGGGAGGGGAGGATTTGGGGGGGGTCCTCACCTCCCCCTCCCCACCAAATTTCAGGGGCGGATCCAGGCGGGGGGTGGGGTGGGGGTCACACACAAACACAGACGGCGGCGGGTGGGACGCGGGCGCAGGCGGGTCGTGGGGGGTTGGTTGTTTTTTTGAGGATAAACAACAAGAAAAACGGCGAATTCCTCCTCAACTGGGCGAGCAGCGGCGGGGGGGGGCGGGGGGGGAGCAGCAGGGCGTGCAAAGCAGGAACAGCAGCCGTGGGGCGGGGTGGGGGGGGCACAGCCATGGGGCAGGCGCGAAGCTGTGGGGCAGGCGCTCGCCCCAAAAAAGGGAGAAGAAATTGTGTTAATAAGCAGGAAAATTAAGAGAGCGAAAGAAAAATGTCTGGTTTTGGCGGGTTTTAAAACATCCCACCCCCCTCCCCCCAGGCAGCCATTAGAGGGGGGGGTCTTCAAACCCCTTCACCCCCCCAAAATGAGCTGCAGGTGAAGCTCCCCCAAAAAACAGGGGCTATTTTTGGGGTCACCCCCCTCCCCGAGACACCGGCAGTGCCCAGATGGAGAGCGCAGCGGCATTGGGGACCCCAAACTGGTATTAGAGACCACCCCCACTGCAAATCCAGGGGGGCCGTTTTAGGGTTACAGCCTCCCCCCCCCCGACATTTTTCTTCCTGGGGGGTGTGGAGGGGGGGAGACTTGCCTGGTGAAGCCGCAAAGAGAGAGACAGGCTGGGAGGAAGAGGAAGAAGCGGGGGGATCTGCAAGAAAACACAGAGGGTGAGAGCTCA
This sequence comes from Phalacrocorax carbo, assembly GCF_963921805.1. Lineage (NCBI taxonomy): Eukaryota > Metazoa > Chordata > Aves > Suliformes > Phalacrocoracidae > Phalacrocorax > Phalacrocorax carbo. The sequence goes on along the minus strand of NC_087544.1, from coordinate 297,411 downwards.
GCGCCCTGGGCGGGGCCCCCCCCAAAATCCCACAGCCTCCCCAAAGCCCCCCCCAGAACCCACCGGGGTGTCCCATCCCCCCCACCCCCAAAGCAGGGATGGGGTTTCACTTCGACGAGTAAGGTTTTGTCCCGGGTTTTCCGGCATCTTTTTGGGGTGTTGATGAATTTTTGGGGGGCACTGATGAGTTTTCGGGGTGAAATCACCCAAAAATGGGAACGATTGCTGCCTCTTCGCCCTGAAAACGGGCAGATGGGGGGAGGGTGTGGCTTGAGCACCCTCAAACTCCCGCAGTTGGAGTCTCCGTATCCTTTTCCACAGGGTTTTACCCTGAATCGGCGGGCGTCAGGCGCCGGCGGTTTCACAGTCGTTCCAGGTGTTATCCCTCCCGCCAAACCACAAAATAGGGGGGTCCTGGGGCTTTTGGGGTACCTGGTTGTACCGCAGAGGGGAAACCGGGTTTCCTCCAGCTTCCCCTTTTCGGGGTGACATTGGGTCACCTGCCGCCGCCTCTTTGACATCAGACCATCAGGCAAAATCCTGTTATGACCAAATTTGGGGTTTTTTTAAACCCCGTTTTCCCCACCCAGGTCATGCTGTTCAGGCTGGGATCCCAGTGCAGCGGCTGTCATCGCTGGGTGACAACAACCGGAGCACGGATGGCGTCGGGTCACCCCAAAATCTCCACCTTCCCCCCTTCGGCGCTGCAGCCCTGGGGAAGCCCACTCGCCCCCCGCCAGGATGATATCTGGGGTAAAACCACCGAGTTTTGGGGCTCTGTGGTATTGGGCTGTGACAACTGGGGTAATCCATGGGACAATATTGGGGTGCACCGGCAGCAATCACAAAGTCAGGGCGCCCCGAAATGAGCACTGGCATCCAGGGGGGGCTCCTGGGGGTGAGTGGGATGGCAAAGTGCCCCCCCCCGACCCCCCAAAATGCCAGGACCCCCCCTAGGACGGACAGACGGACGGAACAGCCCAGCCATCCAACAACCTCCCCCGCCCCCCCCGCCAAAAAAAAATAATCAACAGTCCCTTTTCTGCATGTTTTCCCCGCCATTTCTGTAGGATCCGGGGCTGGGTGTGACCCTGCGCCCCCCAAGGCCCTCTTTCCCCTAGATCTGACCCCCCAAGATTTCTTTCCCCTATATCTGGCTCCCCTCCTAAAGGCCTCTTTCTCCTATATCTTGCCCCCCAAAGACTTTTTTTCCTTATATCTGGCTCCCCAAAGACTTTTTTTCCTTATATCTGGCTCCCCAAAGACTTCCTTCCCCTAGATCTGGCTCCCCAAAGACTTCTTTCCCCTATATGCGCCCTCTGAAGGCCTCTTCCCTATAACTACCCTCCCTATAGGCCTCTTCCACTATATCTACTCCCCTAAAGGCCTCCTTCCCCTACAACTGCCCCCTCAAAGGCCTCTTTTCCCCTCATAATTGTCGCCTAAAGGCCTCTCCCCCACCGTTTCTGCCCCCCGACCCCTATTCACCTCATACCTACCCCCTCAAGGCCTCTTCCCGCCCCCCTCCTCAGGCCCCGCCAGGCCCTTACCGGCGCAGGAGGCGGAGCCAGCGCCCCCGCAGCCTCCGACCTGGGGCTGCCCGGAGGAGAAGGAGGAGGAAGAGGAGGAGGATGAGGAGACGAAAGGGGACTGTGTGGCAGGGTCGGCCATGGCAGCGATCGCGGAGCCCCGCGGTAGCGCGTCCGTCCGGCCCGGCGGCCACGCACCGACTGACGGGGCGGGGCCGCGAGGGGCGGGGCCGCGGGGCGGGGCGCATGCGCCAACGGCCGGGCATGCGCCCAACGCCTCCCTCCCGCCGCAGCTCCGCGCTACTGCGCATGCGCAGCCGTGGGAGAAAACACCGCCCCTTTTCCCCCCCTCTGCGCATGTGTCGGGCGCGCCGTCGCCATGGCACCCAGGCGCGGTGCCTCATGGGAGTTGTAGTCCGGGACTCTCCCCCTGCATACAGGCGTCTATAAGGGACGGGGGTCTATGGGGTGTCCCCTATAAGGGGCAGGAGCCTACAGGGTGTTCCCCTATAGGGGATGGCAGGGCTTTGCCGCCCTGCGAGTGTCAAACAGCACCATTGGTTGTCCCCTATAGGGGGAAAGATGGTATGGGGGGAGGGGGGGACATTGCATCATGCCATCCATAGGATCCCCTATAGGATGTGTAGCATCATAGGGTGTCCCCTAAAGGGGAGGGGGGCTATAATGTGTTCCTGAGGGGGGGCATGGGTGAGGCCTATGCTCCCCTATAGGTCAGACAGAGCCCTATGTGATCCCCTGTAAGGGTGGGGGACCTATAGGATACTCTCAGCAGCACATGGAGGGGCTTTATGGCCCTGTGGAAGTCAAGCCATGCACTCTCTATAGGGGAAAGGGCCTACAGAATGACCCTTAAAACAGACAAGGGCCTATAGAAAGCTGCCTATAGAAAAGGGAGCGGCCTTAGGGCCCTCTATAGGGCGCCCCCTATGAACCCGGGGGTGTCAGCGCCCTATAAGTGCCGGAATGCGCAGGACACCCCTATAGGGCCAGCGCTATACGGGAGCGGCTGCAGTGGTCACGTGCACGCCGCCCGGGTCACGTGTCCCCGCCCCTCCTTCTCAGTGGCCCCGCCCACGCCCGACCACCCAATCAGAGCCGCCGAGCGCGCCAATGGCGGCGAGCGACGCCGCCGAGACGTTGCGACGCCCCGCCCTCCCCTGGAGGGGGCGTGGCTTTGCTGGTGGGAGTGGCGGCCTCTTCACCCAATAGCTAGGGGAGCACGGGGGCGGGCGGGCCAATGAAGCGCGTCCGTTCCCGCCGGCCTCCGATAAGGGGCGGGGCGCGGCGGCGAAGGGGCGTGGCGGTCGCTGGCCAATCGGGGGCGAGGGGGCGGGGCTAGCGGGGCCGGCCGGGACGCGGCGGTCGCGGTCGCGGAGCGGTGAGTTGGGGGGGGGGGGGAACGACACCGGGGACCACGTGACCCCGGGCCCGGGTCACCTGCCCCCTCCCCTATATGGCCTGACCCACGTGGCTTGACCCCCCCTATAGACCGCGACCCCCCCCTTCCCCCCTGGCCTCCCGCTATAGGGGCCTGGACCCACGTGACACCCCCCCCCCCCATAGCCCGGGGTCCCCTATAGGGGCCGTGACCCAAGTAACCCCCCCAATATGTCCCAGGCCATAGGGGACCCCGGCCGGTGTGTCTGTGTCCCCCCCCCAATAGGTCTGGGACCCCCTATAGACCAGGCCCATCCTATAGGGACCAAGACCACTCTGCATGAGCCCCCCTTTAAGGCCTGGCCCCCCATACAGGGCCTGTGACTCCCTATAGGCACATATAGACTTGGTGCCTTTATAGTGGCCAGGGTCCCTCTGCATAAGCCCCCCATCAACCCCTTATATGAGCTGAGGTTTCCTGTAAGGCCTAGGAGCCTCTATAGGGCCTGGGACTTCCTATAAACCAGGCTCCTATAGGCTTAATCCCCCTATAGGGACCAAGAGCCCTCTGCGCGGGTCCCCCTCATCAGCCCTCTATAGTGGCTGGGAAAAGGACGGAAAAGAGCTCCCTCTATAGGCCTGAGACCTGCTATAGCCCAGGTCTCCTATAGGACCAAGACCCCTTTGCATCAGCCCTCTATACCAGCTGGGACCCCCACTAGGGCTTGGGACCCCTTATAGCCCAGGTCTCCTATAGGACCAAGACCCCTTTGCATCAGCCCTCTATACCAGCTGGGACCCCCACTAGGGCTTGGGACCCCCTATAGACCAGGTCTCCTATAGGACCGAGACCCCTTTGCATCAGCCCTCTATACCAGCTGGGACCCCCACTAGGGCTTGGGACCCCCTATAGACCAGGTCTCCTATAGGACCAAGACCCCTTTGCATCAGCCCCCCCCCCCCCCCCAACAGCCCTCTATACCCCTCTATAAGGCTTGGGACCCCCTATAGATCAGGTCTCCTATAGGATCAGGTCCCCTAGTCCCCTGTAGGACCAAGACTGCTCTGCATCAGTCCCCCCATCAGCCCTCTATACTGGTTGTGACCCCCTATAGGGCCTGGGAACTACTATAGACCAGGTGACTTATAGACTAGGTCCCCTATAGGACCAGATCCCCTAGTTCCCTATAGGACCAAGATCCCTCTGCATCAGTCTTCCCCCCAATCAGCCCTCTATACTGGCTGTGACCCCCTATAGGGCCTGGCAGCCCCTGTAGACCAGGTCCCCTATAGACTTGGTCCTTCCTAGAGCCCCAGTATGGCCCAGTGCTCCCAGTCTGGCCCCACCGGGCAGCTCACCCGTGGGGCCACACGGGGCCATAGAGGGCCATACGTGCCCCGCGGGGCCGTATGGAGCCATAGGCGCCCGGAGGGAGGGGGCGTCGGGGGCCGTATGGACTTTGCCCCGTGGGTCAATGATTCACGCGGGCGGCGGGTGGCGGGGGCGGGGAGCCGCGGGCCGGGCGTGCGAGGGCGCGTGCGAGGGGCGTGCGACGGCGGGCGGGCGGCGGCGAGTCCCGGCCTGCCCGCGGTGAGGGGCAGCCAGAGGGCAGGCGAGGGGCGCGCGTGGAGGAGGCGCTCGTGCGAGGGGCGCTCGTGGAAAAGGTACTTGTGCAAAGGGGGGTGCTCGTGCAAGGGGGGCTCGTGCAAAGGGGGGCTTGTGGAAAAGGTACTCGCGCAAGAGGGGCTCGTGCAAAGGGGGCTTGTGCAAGGGGGGCTTGTGGAAAAGGTACTCGTGCGAGGGAGGTGCTTGTGCAAGAGGGGATCGTGCAAAGGGGGAGCTTGTGCAAGGGGGGCTCGTGGAAAAGGTACTCATGCAAGGGGGATGCTTGTGCAAAAGGTGGTCGTGCAAAGGGGGCTTGTGCAAGGGGGGCTCGTGCAAAGGGGGGCTTGTGGAAAAGGTACTCGTGCAAAGGGGGCTTGTGCAAGGGGGGCTTGTGGAAAAGGTACTCGTGCGAGGGAGGTGCTTGTGCAAGAGGGGATCGTGCAAAGGGGGAGCTTGTGCAAGGGGGGCTCGTGGAAAAGGTACTCATGCAAGGGGGATGCTTGTGCAAAAGGTGGTCGTGCAAAGGGGGCTTGTGGAAGAGGCGCTCGTGCGATGGGCGCTCGTGCAAAGAGGGGCTCATGGAAAAGGTGGTCGTGCAAAGGGGGGCTCGTGCAAAGGGGGCTTGTGGAAGAGGTGCTAGTGCGAGGGGCACTTGTGCAAAGGGGGGCTCATGGAAAAGGTGCTCGTGGTGCTTGTGCAAGAGGTGGTCGTGCAAATGGGGGCTCGTGCAAAGGGGGTCTCGTGGAAAAGGTGCTCGCGCAAGAGAGGTGCTCGTGCAAAGGGGGGCTTGTGGAGAAGGTACTCGTGCAAGGGGGTTGTTTGTGCAAGAGGTGGTTGTGCAAGGGGGGCTCGTGCAAGGGGGGCTCATGGAAAAGGTACTCATGTGAGGGGGCCTCGTGCAAAGGGGGCTCGAGGGGGTGCTTGTGGAAGGGGCGTGCTTGTGCAAAAGGCAGTCGTGCAAGGGGGGCTCATGCAAGGGAGGGGCTTGTGCAAGGGGTCCTTTTGCAAAGCTCATGCAAAGCTCCTCATGCGAGGGCGGGTTTGCACGTGTGCATGGGACACACGTGTCACAACCCCCTCCCCCCCGTTAACGTACCCCTGCTAATTAAGGGGGGGGTGTGGGATTCTCCAGTGTCTCATATAGGGTTGTGCAAGGGCTGGGGGTGGGGGGCCCTCCCAGACGCCTGGGTCCTTTCCTGAGGGTTTGGGGGTCAAAGGGCACTGGGGGAAAGGTCGCAGGGGAGGGGGTGGCCCGGGTACCTGGGTCCCTTCTGGGAAAATTGGGTGGGGGGGAGGGAGGAGATTCTCCACCATCCCCTACAGGGGATGTGGGTGTTTTTTGGTTGGGAAGAGGGGGTGTCAAAGGGCACTGGGGCAAAGGTGAGCGGCCCCAGATGCCTGGGTCCCTTCTGGGAAAGGGGGAGGGAGGTGGGGATTCTCCACTGGCTTGTATAGGGTTGTGCTGGCAGCGGATTTTGGGGGGCTGCCGGCTGCCACGCTGACCTGCGACACCCCACCCCACCCCCATCTCCCCCACTCGTGTGTCGTCCTCCCCAAGATGTTGCAGCGATGCGTCCCCCGCGGGGGCCGGGCCCTCCTGGGGGTGCGGCTGCTGCGGGGTCCCCCCGCGACCACCCGCCCCGTCAGCTACCAGCCCATCCGCAAGGTCCTAGTGGCCAACCGAGGTGAGTGACAGCCCTGGGGACACCCCAATGTCCCCCAGGACCCCCCATGTTCCCCAGGTCCTCCTTTGTCCCCTCCATCCCCCACCATGTCCCCTCGGTGCCCCCCCTTGTCCCCTCCATCCCCCACCATGTCCCCTGGGTGCCCCCCCTTGTCCCCTCCATTCCCCCTATGTCTCCTTGGTGCCCCCCCATGTCCCCTCAGTGCCCCCCCTTGTCCCCTCCATCCCCTCCATCCCCCCCTTGTCCCCTGGCTGCCCCCCCTTGTCCCCTCCACCCCCCCATATCCCCCCATGTCCCCTGGGTGCCCCCCCTTTGCCCCCCCCCCCCATGTCCCCTGAGTGCTCTGGGGTCAACCCCAGCCCCATTGTGTCCCCCCCCCCCCTTTGTCCCCTGGCTGCCCCACCTTGTCCCCTCCATCCCCCACCATGTCCCCTCGGTGCCCCCCCTTGTCCCCTCCATTCCCCCTATGTCTCCTTGGTGCCCCCCCATGTCCCCTCAGTGCCCCCCCTTGTCCCCTCCATCCCCTCCATCCCCCCCTTGTCCCCTGGCTGCCCCCCCTTTGCCCCCCCCCCATGTCCCCTGAGTGCTCTGGGGTCAACCCCAGCCCCATTGTGTCCCCCCCCCCCCTTTGTCCCCTGGCTGCCCCACCTTGTCCCCTCCATCCCCCCCCCATGTCCCCTGGGTCCCTCCCAGGCTGTCCCTATGGGGTGTCCCCAGGGTGTCCCCCTCCCACCAGGGTGTCCCCATCCCCGTGTCCCATCCCCGTGTCCCCAGCGGGTTGGGGTGTCCCTGGGGTGCCCCAGGGGTGTCCCCAAGTCCCCGTGTCCCCCCCCCAAAGGCGAGATCCCCATCCGGGTGTTCCGGGCGTGCACGGAGCTGGGGATCCGGACGGTGGCGGTGTCCCCCTCCCACCTGGGGTGTCCCCATCCCCGTGTCCCCATCCCCGTGTCCCCAGCGGGTTGGGGTGTCCCTGGGGTGCCCCAGGGGTGTCCCCAAGTCCCCGTGTCCCCCCCCCCAAAGGCGAGATCGCCATCCGGGTGTTCCGGGCGTGCACGGAGCTGGGGATCCGGACGGTGGCGGTGTCCCCCTCCCACCTGGGGTGTCCCTATCCCCGTGTCCCCAGCGGGTTGGGGTGTCCCTGGGGTGCCCCAGGGGTGTCCCCAAGTCCCCGTGTCCCCCCCCCAAAGGCGAGATCGCCATCCGGGTGTTCCGGGCGTGCACGGAGCTGGGGATCCGGACGGTGGCCGTGTACTCGGAGCAGGACACGGGGCAGATGCACCGGCAGAAGGCAGACGAGGCCTATTTGGTGGGGAGGGGGCTGCCCCCCGTCCAGGCCTACCTCCACATCCCCGACATCATCCGCGTCGCCCAGGTACCCCCACGGTGGGGACGCTTTGGGGGGGGACACACACACCCCTGTGTCCCCTGGGATGGGGAACGCCTGGGTCCCCTGTGGGGGGACCTATGGGTGAGGGGGAACACTTGGGTCCCCTTTGGGGACACCCAAGGGTTGGGGGGGCATGCCTGGGTCTCCTGGGGGGGGGAACCCATGGGTGGGGTCACGTCTGGGTCCCCTGAGGGGGGACCCATGGGCAGGGGGGATGCTTGAGTCCACTTTGGGGACATCCATGGGGGGCATGCCTGCATCTCCTGGGGGGGAGACCCATGGGTGGGGGGCGTGTCTGGGTCTCCTGGGGTGGGAACCCATGGGTGGGGGGCACGTCTTGGTCCCCTGGGGGTGAAACCAAGGGGTGTGGGGCATGTCTGGGTCTCCTGGTGGGGGGAACCCATGGGCAAGGGGGCACATATGGGTCTCCTGGGGGGGGACATCACTGAGAACCCTATGGGGAGGATGTCTGAGGACCCTATGGGTGGGAACCCATGGGTGGGGGGGCATGCCTGGGTCCCCTATGGGGGCACCCATGGGTGGGGGACATGCCTGGGTCCCCTTGAGGGGGGAACCCATGGGTAGGGGGGAACTCCTGGGTCCCCTGGAGATGAGGCCACTGGGTCCCTGGGTGGGGGGTCTGGGGACAGGGTGCTGAAGGGGGTCACCTGACCCACCTGGCTCTCTGGGTGGGGGGTCTGGGGGTGCTGGGAGTCACGTGACAGCCCCCCTGGACACCTGGGTTCCCCCACAGGAGAATGGGGTGGACGCCATCCACCCGGGGTACGGATTCCTGTCGGAGCGAGCTGACTTCGCCCAGGCTTGCCTGGACGCGGGGGTCCGGTTTGTGGGACCCCCCCCCGCCGTCGTCCGCAAGATGGGGGATAAAGTGGAGGCTCGCGGCATTGCCATCGCTGCCGGTGGGTGGGTGGGGCTGTTATGGGGTTTTGGGGGGGCTTGGGGGGGTATGGGGGAGTTTTAGGGTTATTTGGGGGGAGTTATGGGGTCACTGGGTGGTTATTTGGGGGATATTTGTGGTTTATGGGGTTATTGAAGGAGCAATTGGGAGTAATAGGGTTATTAAGGGAGCGTACTGGGTATTATGTAGTTATTGGGGGGCTACGAGGGGATTATGGGGTTATTAGAGGGAGTTATAGGGGGCTTATGGGGGTTATGGAGTAGTTAAGGGGGTTTGTTGGGGGATTATGAGGGGCTTATGGGGTTATTTGGGGGGCTTATGGGCTTTTGGAGGGGTTTATGGGGGGTTATGAGTTTTTTTGGGGGGATAGTAGGGTTATTCGGGGGGGTTATTGGGGGTTATTAGCCTTTTGGGGGAGTTTTGGGGGGTTGTTGCACGGTATGAGGAGGTTATGGGGTTATCGGGGGGGTTATGGGGTTATTAGGGGGGCTGGGGAGGGTTATGGGGAGGGTTGTGGGTTTATTGGGGAGTTATGGGATTTTGGGGGGGTTATGGGGGTTTATGGGGTTATTGGGTTTTCTGGGAGGATATAAGGATATTGAAGGAAGTAATGGGTGGTTTTGGGGGGATTATGGGGGGCTGTTGGGGGAGTTATGGGGTTATTGGCAATTGTTATGGGGGGATATGGGGTTATTGGGGGGTTACAGGGGGGCTGGGGGGTTGTTGGGGAGCTACAGGGGGGATTATGGGGGGCTATGGGTTCCAGGGGAGGGGGATGGAGTTAAGTGGGCTGGGGGGTTCAGGGCAGGGCGGGGGGAGCAGCGTGTCCCCGATGCCGGCACTGACGGGGCTCCCCCAGGAGTGCCGGTGGTGCCGGGGACGCCGGCGCCGGTGTCGGTGCTCTCGGAGGCGCAGGACTTCGCCCACCGGGTCGGCTTCCCCATCATCTTCAAGGCGGCTTACGGTGGCGGCGGCCGCGGCATGCGGGTGGTCCGTTCCCCCCAGGTATGGGGGACCCCCAGGATCCAGGCCCCAAGGGAGCCCCCCAGCCATGAGACTCCAACATCCAGGACCCCTAATACCCTGAAACCCCCACCCCAAGACACCCCACACCCTAGGACCCCGGCATCCGGACCCCTCGGGACCCCCCCGCCATGGGACCCCAACATCCAAGGCTCCCAGTTCCCCAGGACCCCCACCCCAAGACACCCCCCACCATGGGACCCTGGGATCCAGGCCCCGTGGGACTCCCTGCCATGGGAACCCTGTGTCTGGGACCCCCAATTCCTTGGGACCCCCACCCCAAGACACCCCCCACCATAGGACCCTGGCATCTGGACCCCTTGGGGCCCGCTTGCCATGGGACCTCAGTGTCCAGGACCCCCAGTCGCCTGGGACCCCCACCCCAAGACACCCCCCACCATAGGACCCAGCATCCAGACCCCTTGGGAACCCACCCCACCATGGGACCCTGGTGTCTGGGACCCCCAATTCCCTGGGACCCCTGCCCCAAGACACCCCCCACCATGGGACCCAGACATCCGGAACCCCCCAGTTCCCCAGCAATCCCACCCCAGGACCCCCACCACCACCATGGGACCCACACATCCAGAACCCCCAGTTCCCCAGCAATCCCACCCCAGGACCCCCACCACCACCATGGGACCCGCACATCCAGAACCCCCAGTTCCCCAGCAATCCCACCCCAGGACCCCCACCACCACCATGGGACCCACACATCTGTAACCCCAAAACCCCCTGGGACCCTGAATTCCTCACAACAGCCCCCCAGGCTGTGGACCCACATGGGTGGGGGGTACCCAGGTGGGTCTGGGGGTACCCAAGTGGGGTGGGGAACCCAAGCATTTGGGGGGGAACCCAAGCGTTTGGGAGGGGACCCAAGTGAGTGGGGGGAACCCAGTAGTTTTGGGTGGGACTCAGGTGTCCGGGAGGGGACCCAGGCATCCAGGAGGGGACCCAAGTGGGTGGGGGGCACCCAGAGGTTTTGGGGGGACCCAGGCATCCTGGTGTGTGCAGGAGCTGGAGGAGAGCTTCTCCCGCGCCTCCTCGGAGGCTTTGGCTGCTTTCGGCAACGGGGCCCTTTTCGTGGAGAAATTCATCGAGCGCCCGCGGCACATCGAGGTTCAGATCCTGGGTACGTCGGGGGGCTTTCGGGGGGGGCCCTGGGGGCTTAGGGGGCTGTCCTCAGGGATTCAAGGGAGTCTCCAGGTCCTCTCAGGGTACCCCCAGGGGTTTTTGGGGGTCTGGAGGGGGTGTTGGAGGGTCTGGGGAGGGGTTTGGGGGCAGTTGGGAGGATTTTGGGGTCTGAGGGTTTGGGGGGGCTGGGGTGGAGAGGTTTGGGTGATTAGTTGTGTTCGGGGGGGGTCCTGGTGGGCTTTGTGGGTGGTTCTCAGGGATATGAAGCAGTCTCTGGGTCCTCTCGTAGCACTTCAAGGGGGTTTGGGGGGGTCTAAAGGGGCGTTAAGGGGTCTGGAGAGGGGTTTGGGGGCAGTTGGGAGGTTTTTGGAGTCTGATGGTTTTGGAGGGCTGGGGTGGAGAGGATTGGGGGGCTCAGTTGTGTTTGGGGGCCTGGGGGGGGCAGGAGGTAATGGGAGGAGAGTGGCAGTGCCCAGACAGGGTCCCTTTTTGGGGATGCCTGAACACTTGGGTCCCTCAGTGGGGGGTGTGTGAGGGCACCCGGATGCCTGGGTCCCTTTTGGGGGTGCCCAGACGCCTGGGTCCCCCCCTCTGACCCCACCGCCGTCCCCAGGGGACCAGCACGGGAACGTGGTTCACCTCTACGAGCGGGATTGTTCCATCCAGCGCCGGCACCAGAAGGTGGTGGAGATCGCCCCGGCCGCCCGCCTGCACCCCGACCTCCGCGCCCGCCTGGCCAGCGACGCCGTCCGCCTCGCCCAGCAGGTACCGGCACCCAGGAGTCCGTGGGGGGGACCCAGGGGTTCGGGGGGACACCCAGGAGTTGGGGTGGGAGACCTAGGGGGGACCCATGAGTCCATGGTGGGACCCAAGAGAACATGGGGGACCCAGGAGTTGGGGGGCGGGGGAGGACCCAGGAGTCTGGTTGGAGACCCAAGAGAACATGGGGGGACACCCAGGAGTTCAGGGAAGGGACCCAGGAGTTGGAGTGGGAGACCCAGGAGTCCATGGGGGGACCCAGGAGTTCAGGGTGGGACCCAGGAGTTGGAGTGGGAGACCCAGGAGTCCATGGGGGGACCCAGGAGTTCAGGGTGGGACCCAGGACTCTGGGGAAGGGGACACGCATCCATTCCCCGAGGGACCCAGGAGTCTGGGGTGGGGGGATCCTGCACCCACTCCTGGGGAGCCTAAAGGTGGATCGGGGTACCCAGGAGTCAAGGAGGGCACCTGAACCCACCCCAGGGGACCATAGAATTGGGTGGGGGGACCCAAGAGACCATGGTGGGGTGGGAGGGGACCCAGGAGTCAAGGAGAGGACCTGCAGCCATCTCCAGGGGACCCTAGAATTGGGGGGGGACCCAAGATACCATGGGGGGACCCAGGAATCAAGGAGGGGACCTGCACCCATCCCAGGGGACCCAGGAGTTGGGTGGGGGGACCCAAGAGACCATGGTGGGGTCTGGAGAGGGACCCAGGGGTCCAGTGGGGTGGTGCATGCCCCCCTAGGGTGCTCCAAGGGGACCCCCCAAGGCAAGGCACCATTGGGATGGGGGAACGGGGATGCAGGCGTTTGGGGGGACCCGTGCATCCAGGGTGGGGTGACCCCAGTACTGGGGGGGGGACTGATGGTTTTGGGGGACGCAGGTGGGCTACGAGAACGCGGGGACGGTGGAGTTCCTGGTGGACCAGAGCGGGGATTACTACTTCATCGAGGTCAACTCCCGGCTGCAGGTGGAACACACGGTCACCGAGGAGATCACCGAGTGGGTGCCGGGACCCCTGGGACCCCTGGGGGTGGTGGAGGGGGTACTGGGACCCTTGGGTCCCTGGGGAGTGGCAGAGTGGGTGCCTGGACCCCTGGGTTGCTGGGGGATGGTGGAGTGGGTTCCTGGACCCCTGGGTCCTATGGGCGTGGTGGAGTGGGTGCCGGGACCCCTGGGGGTGGCAGAGCGGGTGCTGGGATCCCCGGTTCTCCTGGGGGTGGCGGCGTGGGACCCCTGGGTTCCCCTGGGGTGGCAGAGTGGGTGCCCAGACCCCCGGTTCCCATGGGGGTGGTGGAGTGGGTGCTGGGACCCCTGGGGGTGGCGGGGTGGGTGCTAGGACCTCCAGTTCCCCTGGGGGCGGTGGAGTGGGTACCCGGACCCCTGGGTCCCCTTGGGGTGGCAGAGTGGGTGCCCAGACCCCCAGTTCCCATGGGGGTAGTGGAGTGGGTGCTGGGACCCCTGGGGGTGGCGGAGTGGGACCCCTGGCTCCCCTTGGGGTGGCGGAGTGGGTGCCCAGACCCCCGGTTCCCATGGGGGTGGTGGAGTGGGTGCCAGGACCCCTGGGGGTGGCAGAGCAGGTGCCAGGACTCCTGGTTCTCTTGGGGGTGGTGGAGTGGGTGCCTGGACCCCCGGGTCCCCTGGGGTTGGTGGCGTGGGTCCCCAGTCCCCTGGTGGTGGCTGAGTGGGTGCTAGGACCCCCAGTTCCCCTGGGGGTGGCGGAGTGGGTACCCGGACCCCTGGCTCCCCTTGGGGTGGCGGAGTGGGTGCCCAGACCCCCAGTTCCCATGGGGGTGGCGGCGTGGGTGCCGGGACCCCTGGGGGTGGCGGAGTGGGACCCCTGGCTCCCCTTGGGGTGGCAGAGTGGGTGCCCAGACCCCCGGTTCCCATGGGGGTGGCGGAGTGGGTGCCGGGACCCCTGGGGGTGGCAGAGTGGGACCCCTGGCTCCCCTTGGGGTGGCAGAGTGGGTGCCCAGACCCCCGGTTCCCATGGGGGTGGTGGAGTGGGTGCCGGGACCCCTGGGGGTGGCAGAGTGGGACCCCTGGCTCCCCTTGGGGTGGCAGAGTGGGTGCCCAGACCCCCGGTTCCCATGGGGGTGGCGGAGTGGGTGCCGGGACCCCTGGGGGTGGCGGAGTGGGACCCCTGGCTCCCCTTGGGGTGGCAGAGTGCGTGCCCAGACCCCCGGTTCCCCTGGGGGTGGCGGAGTGGGACCCCTGGGGGTGGCAGAGTGGGACCCCTGGGTCCCCTTGGGGTGGCAGAGTGGGTGCCCAGACCCCCGGTTCCCATGGGGGTGGCGGAGTGGGTGCCGGGACCCCTGGGGGTGGCGGAGTGGGTGCCGGGACCCCCGGGTGCCCCCCGGTGACACCCGGACAGCGTGGACCTGGTCCACGCGCAGCTGCAGGTGGCGGCGGGCCGGTCGCTGCCGGAGCTGGGCTTGCGGCAGGAGAGCATCCGGGTGAACGGCTGCGCCATCCAGTGCCGCGTCACCACCGAGGACCCCGCCCGCAGCTTCCAGCCCGACACAGGCCGCATCGAGGTGCCCCCCCTGGACCCCCCCACCCCCAGGAACCCCCCCAGCCCGGGAGCCCCCACCCCAGGAGCCCCCAACCCTAGAAACCCTCACCCCGGGACCCCCCACCCATGGGACTCCCCCACCCCAGGAGCCCCCCCAGCCCGGGATCCCCCACCTCAGGAGCCCCCAACCCTAGAAACCCTCACCCCAGGACCCCCCAACCCCGGGAACCCCCACCCCCAGGAACCCCCCCACCTCAAGAGCCCCCAACCCTAGAAACCCTCACCCCGGGACCCCACCCCCAGGAACCCCCAACCCCGGGACACCCCCAGCCTGGGATCCCTCACCCCAGGACCCCCCAACCCTGGGAACCCCCCACCCCAGGATCCCCCATCTCAGGACCCCCCACCCCCGGGAACACCCCAACCCACAGGAACCCCCCACCCCAGGATCCCCCACCCCAGGAGCCCCCAACTCTAGAAACCCTCACCCCGGGACCCCCCACCCATGGGACTCCCCCACCCCCAGGAACCCCCAACCCCGGGACACCCCCAGCCTGGGATCCCTCACCCCAGGACCCCCCAACCCTGGGAACCCCCCACCCCAGGATCCCCCATCTCAGGACCCCCCACCCCCGGGAACACCCCAACCCACAGGAACCCCCCACCCCAGGATCCCCCACCCCAGGAGCCCCCAACTCTAGAAACCCTCACCCCGGGACCCCCCACCCATGGGACTCCCCCACCCCCAGGAACCCCCAACCCCGGGACACCCCCAGCCTGGGATCCCTCACCCCAGGACCCCCCAACCCTGGGAACCCCCCACCCCAGGATCCCCCATCTCAGGACCCCCCACCCCCGGGAACACCCCAACCCACAGGAACCCCCCACCCCAGGAGCCCCCAACCCTAGAAACCCTCACCCCGGGACCCCCCAACCCTGGGAACCCCCCACCCCAGGATCCCCCATCTCAGGACCCCCCACCCCCCAGGAACACCCCAACCCACAGGATCCCCCACCCCAGGACCCCCCAACCCTAGAAACCCTCACCCCAGGACCCCCCAACCCTGGGATCCCCCCACCCCAGGGATCCCCCCACCCCGGGGATCCCCCCACGCCAGGGATCTCCCCAACCTTGGGACCCCACCATAGGACCCTGTCCTGGGACCTGCCTTGAGACTCCTATGGGAGCCCCTTGTGAAACCCCCATGGACACCCCAAACCACCCCCAGGACCTCCCTGTGGGACCCCTCTTGGGATCCCCCATGAAAGCACCTGGGGACCCCTCTAGGACCCCTCAGCATGGGACCCTCATGGGACCCCTTTGTGTTCCTAACCCCATGGGACCCCCCTTGGGTGTCCCCGCCCACTATGGGATGCCCCCTTGGGACCCCTCTTGGGTCCCCGACCCACCCTGGGACCCCCCCTTTGGCCCCCCCCCATGGGAACCCCCTTCAGTCACCCTGCATGTGACCCCCCGCTGTGGGACCCCCCACCATGGGACCCCCGTGGAATCCCCCCTTGGATCCTCCCATGGGACCCCCCATAGTGGGACCCCCCTTGGGCCCCCCATGGCAGCACCCCTAGGATCCCCCCATGGGACCCCCCCCGTGGGACTCAACTCAGGACACCCCCTTTGGGACCCCTTTGGGACCCCCATATAGGATCCATAGGTGCCTGCAGGAGGCTCTATAAGGGTCTGGGGAGCCACATAGACCCCATAGGTGCCTATAGGAGACTCTATAGGGGCTCTATGAGGCGCAGCAGTGCTCCTAGGAGGCTCTATAGGGTCTGTGCAGGACTCTATATGGCCTGTGGGTGCCTATAGGGTTCCCTATAGGGACTCTGTGGTGCCATATAGGGTCCATAGGTGCCTGTAGGAAGCTCTGTAGGGTCTCTGTAAGTTGGGGGGAGCCCGTAGGAGGCTCTGTGTGGTGGGTGGGTGCCCAGAGGAGGCTCTACAGGGTCTCCACAGGAACCTATAAGGCCTGTAGATGCCTATAGAGGTATCTGTAGGGTCTGGGGGTGCCCCTGTGAGGTTCTAGGGGGACTCTGTGGGGTGGGTGGGTGCCTGTAGGAGGCTCAGTGGGGCAGTGGGGTGCTCAAAGGATTCCCTATAGGGTCTCCACAGAACCCTATAAGGCCTGTAGATGCCTATAGAGGTATCTATAGGGTCTGGGGGTGCCCCTGTGAGGTTCTAGGGGGGCTCTGTGGGGTGGGTGGGTGCCTGTAGGAGGCTCAGTGGGGCAGTGAGGTGCCCAGAGGATTCCCTATAGGGTCTCCACAGGACCCTATAAGGCCTGTAGATGCCTATAGAGGTATCTATAGGGTCTGGGGGTGCCCCTGTGAGGTTCTAGGGGGGCTCTGTGGGGTGGGTGGGTGCCTGTAGGAGGCTCAGTGGGGCAGTGGGGTGCTCAAAGGAGGCCCTATAGGGTCTCCACAAGACCCCACAGGGCCTCGTGGGTGCCTATAGGGTCCTCTATAGGGTCCGGGGGTGCCGGCAGGTGTTCCGCAGCGGCGAGGGGATGGGGATCCGCCTGGACGGGGCGTCGGCTTTCCAGGGGGCCCTGATCTCCCCCCACTACGACTCGCTGCTGGTGAAAGTGGTGGCCCACGGGCCCGACCAGCCGGCCGCCGCCGCCAAGATGAGCCGGGCCCTGGCCGAGTTCCGCATCCGCGGGGTCAAGGTGGGGCACGGGGAGGGGGAGGCCCTCGTGCAACGCACGACGGGGGCGTGGGGCGGGGGGGAGAGGCACGGGGGAGTGGCGGGGGGGCCACTCGTGCGATATACAGGGGCCCTCGTGCAACGCACGGAGGGGTGGGGGCGTGCGATTGCGCCAGGAGGATTTGGGGGTGCTCTCGTGCGATGCACGGGGGTCCCCGTGCAACATGCAATGGGGTAGAGGGGTCGTGCAATGCACCGGGGAACTTGTGCGACTCACTGGGTGATGTGGGGGGGCCCCTTGTGCGATGCACGATGGGGCAGGGGGCTCGTGCAACACACCAGGGGACTCGTGCGATGCCGAGAGGGGTATTGGGGGCTCTCGTGCAACGCACTGGGGGACTCGTGCAAGGCACAGGATGCTGTGGGGGGGCCCCTTGTGCGATGCACGATGGGGCAGGGGGCTCGTGCAATGCACGAGGAGGCGGGAGGGGTTGTGCACTGCACCGGGGGTCCCCGTGCATCGCGCGAAGGGGACGCTCCCCCCCGCCCTGGTGCATCGCACGAGGAGGTGGGGGGCGGAGGAGGAGGAGGGTGGCCGGCCCCTCGTGCGTCGCACGCTGACGGACGCGTCTCGCGCAGACGAACATCCCGTTCCTGCAGAACGTCTTGGCCCACCCCCAGTTTTTGGGGGGCGCCGTCGACACCCAGTTCATCGATGAGAACCCCGAACTCTTCCACCTCCGGCCCGGCCAGAATCGGGCCCAGAAGTTGCTTCATTACCTGGGTATGGGGGGGGGGGTGTTTTCCTTGGGGGTTCGAAGGGGTCTGTGCGGGGGTTATAAGGTAGCTCTGGGGGGGCTCTGGGGGCCTTTTAGAGGTCCCTAAGTGGGGCTGGGGGGTCCCTGGGGGGCTCTAAGGGGTCTTGGTGGGGGCTGGGAGGGGTCTTGGGAGACCCTGGGCGGGGGAGGGGTTGGGGACCATGGGGGCTTATGGGGAACTCGGGGGCGGGGGGGGGCCCTGGGGGCTCCAAGGGGTCCCTGGGGGGGGTGTCTTTGGGGATGTGAGGGGTCCCTGAAGAGTCTAAGGAGTCCCTGGGGGGGGTCTTTGGGGGCCCTGGGGGGACCCTGGGGGTTTAGATGTTACTGGGGGGACTGGGAGGGGTCTTGGGGGCACCCTGGGGGCTCTAAGGGGTCCCAGGGGGGATCTTTGTGGGCCCTGGGGCTCTAGGGGTGCTTGGAGGGGGCTGGGGGTGTCTTGGGGGTTCTGTGGGGGGGGTCTTTGGGGGCCTTGGGGTTCTAGGGGGACTTTGGGGGGAGTCTTTGGGGCAACCCTGGGGGCTCTAGGGGGCCTCTGGGGGGTCTCTGGGGGCTTTTAGAGGTCCCTGGGGGTCTGGAAAGGGTCTTGGGGGGACCCTGGGGGCTCTAAGGGGTCCCAGGGGGGGTCTTTGTGGGCCCTGGGTCTCTAAAGGGGTATGGGGGGGCTGGGAGGGGTCTTGGGGGGTCTGGGGGCTCTAAAGGGGTACGGGGGGGGATGGGAGGGGTCTTGGGGGGCCATAGAGGGGTCTGGGGGCTCTAAGGGGTCCCTGGGGGGACCTCAGGGGTCTTGTGGTGCCATGGGGGGGACCCTGGAGGCTCTGTGGGGGTCCCTGGGGAGCTGGGAGGGGTCTTGGGGGGCTCTGTGGGGGGTCTGGGGGCTTCCTGGGGGCTCTCAGAGGTCCTTCGGGGGTTCGGGGGGGGGGGGCCTTGGGGGGCATTAGGGAGGGTCTGGGGGGGAACTGGGGGGGCCTGGGAGGGGGCCCTCGGGGGTCTGGGGGGACCTTGGAAGGTTTTTGGGGGGGTGGGGGGCGACCACCCCCCTCCCCGACCACGTGTGTGTGTGTCCCCCCCCCAGGTCACGTGATGGTGAACGGCCCCAGCACCCCCCTCCCCGTGAAGGCGAAGGCGGCGCTGGTGGAGCCCAACCCCCCCCCGGTGCCCATGGGTGAGCGGGGGAGGGGCAGGACGCGGCACGTATGTGGCGTGTGCGACGCCCGGGCCTCGGCGCGTGGGCGAGGCGTGTGCCCGGCGGGCGTGGGGCTTAGCGTGCGCTTGGCATGCGCGGGGCGGGGCAGGGCGTGTGCGGGGACATACGTGCCGTGTATGTGCGATGCGTGTGCTCGGCATGTGCGCGGCAAGCCGTACCGTGCGCTTCAGGCGTGTGCGTGGCGTGCTGTAGCGTGTGCGTGGCATCCCATAGCATGTGCACAGCGTGTGCTTGCCGTGTGCGTGACATGAGCAGAGCGTTCCATGGCATGTGAATGGCGTGTGCACAGCATGTGCATGGCGTGTGCTTGCCATGTCCATGGCGTGTGGATGGCGTGTGCACAGCATGTCCATGGCGTGTGCCTGCCATGTCCATGGCGTGTGGATGGCATGTGCACAGCATGTGCATGGCGTGTGCCTGCCATGTCCATGGCGTGTGGATGGCATGTGCACAGCATGTGCATGGCGTGTGCCTGCCATGTCCATGGCGTGTGGATGGCGTGTGCACAGCATGTGCATGGCGTGTGCTTGCCATGTCCATGGCGTGTGGATGGCGTGTGCACAGCATGTGCATGGCGTGTGCTTGCCATGTCCATGGCGTGTGGATGGCGTGTGCACAGCATGTGCATGGCGTGTGCTTGCCATGTCCATGGCGTGTGAATGGCGTGTGCACAGCATGTCCATGGCGTGTGCTTGCCATGTCCATGGCGTGTGGATGGCGTGTGCACAGCATGTGCATGGCGTGTGCCTGCCATGTCCATGGCGTGTGGATGGCGTGTGCACAGCATGTGCATGGCGTGTGCCTGCCATGTCCATGGCGTGTGGATGGCGTGTGCACAGCATGTGCATGGCGTGTGCCTGCCATGTCCATGGCGTGTGGATGGCGTGTGCACAGCAAGTGCATGGCGTGTGCCTGCCATGTCCATGGCGTGTGGATGGCGTGTGCACAGCATGTCCATGGCGTGTGCCTGCCATGTCCACGGCGTGTGGATGGCGTGTGCACAGCATGTCCATGGCGTGTGCTTGCCATGTCCATGGCGTGTGGATGGCGTGTGCACAGCAAGTGCATGGCGTGTGCCTGCCATGTCCATGGCGTGTGGATGGCGTGTGCACAGCAAGTGCATGGCGTGTGCCTGCCATGTCCATGGCGTGTGGATGGCGTGTGCACAGCATCCCATAACATGTGCACAGCATGTGCTTGCTGTGTGCATGACATGAGCAGAGCGTTCCACGGCGTGTGAATGGCATGTGCATGGCATGTCCATGGTTTATGTGCTTGCCATGTGCATGGCGTGTGCTTGCCTTGTGCATGTCATTCCATGGCATGTGAATAGCATGTACATGGTGTGTTCATGGCCTATCTGCTTGCCGTGTGCATGGCATGTGCTTGCCATGTCCATGGCACGTGGATGGTGTGTGCAAAGCATTCTGTGGCATGTGGATAGCATGTGCTTGCCATGTGCGTGGTGTGTGCACGGCAGCGTGTGGCGTGTGAATGGCGTGTGCACAGCATGTGCTTGCTGTGTGCATGGCAGGTGCGTGGCAGTCCATGGCATGTGAATGGCGTGTGCATGGCGTGTGCTTCCCGTGTGCGCGGCATGTGCACGGTTTTCCATGGCGTGTGCGTGACATGTGCATGGCATGTGCATTGCATGTGCACAGCGTGTGCATGGCATCCCATGGCGTGTGAATGGTATGTGCATGGCGTGTGCTTCCCGTGTGCATGGCACGTGCACAGTTTTCCATGGCGTGTGCGCGGCATGTGCATGGCGTGTGCTTCCCGTGTGCGTGGCATGTGCACGGCATCCCATGGCGTGTGAATGGTATGTGCATGGCGTGTGCTTCCCGTGTGCGTGGCATGTGCACGGTTTTCCATGGCGTGTGCGCGGCATGTGCATGGTGTGTGCTTCCCGTGTGCGTGGCATGTGCACGGTATCCCATGGCGTGTGAATGGTATGTGCATGGCGTGTGCTTCCCGTGTGCGTGGCATGTGCACGGTTTTCCATGGCGTGTGCTCCGCATGTGCGTTGCGTGTGCTTCCCGTGTGCATGGCATGTGCACGGTTTTCCATGGCGTGTGCGTGACATGTGCATGGCATGTGCATGGCATGTGCACGGCATCTCATGGCGTGTGAATGGTATGTGCATGGCGTGTGCTTCCCGTGTGCACGGCGTGTGCACGGCATCCCATGGCGTGTGCGCGGCATGTGCGTTGCGTGTGCTTCCCGTGTGCACAGCGTGTGCACGGCATCCCATGGCGTGTGCGCGGCATGTGCATGGCGTGTGCTTCCCGTGTGCGTGGCGCGTGCGCGGCGCACCGTGGCGTGTTTATGGCGTGTGCCGTGCGTGTGCCGCCCCCCTCCCCCACTGACACCCCCCCCCCCTCCCCCCCCGGTGCCGCAGGGCCTCCCCCGGCGGGGCTGCGGGCGGTGCTGGAGCGGGAGGGCCCGGGGGGCTTCGCCCGGGCGATCCGGGCTCACCGGGGGTTGCTGCTGACCGACACCACCTTCCGCGACGCCCACCAATCGCTGCTGGCCACCCGCGTCCGCACCCGCGACCTCGCCCGCGTCGCCCCCTTCGTCGCCCACGCCCTCAGCCCCCTCTGCAGCATGGAGACCTGGGGGGGTGAGAGGAGGGGCGGGGCCTCGGGGAGGGGCGGGGCTTCGGGGAGGGGTGTGGTCGGATGGGCGGGGCCTGGGTGGAGTGTCAGGGTGGGGCATGGGTGGGGCACCGTGGGGTTAGGGTGTGCTGGGTTCGTGGGGATGGCTGGGGGTGCTGCAGGGGGCGGGGCTTCGGGGAGGGGCGGGGCCTCGGGGAGGGGTGTGGTCGGCTGGGCGGAGTCTGGGTGGGGTGTCAGGGTGGGGCATGGGTGGGGACCACTGTTGGGCTGGGGTATGCTGGGTTCACGGGGGTGGGGGTGTGCCTCAGGGGGAGGGACCTCAGGGAGGGGCGTGGTCAGACGGGTGGTGCTTTGGGGGCGGAGTCTCCGGGTGGGGCACCGTGGGGCTGGGGCATGCTGCGTCTATGGGGGTGGGTGGGTGTGCCCCAGAGGGTGGGGCTTCAGGGCGGGGCTCCAGGGAGGGGAGGGGCCTCGGGAGGGGTATGCGTGGGCGGAGCCTTGGCAGGGCAGGGCGTCAGGGTGGGGCACTGGGGGGGCACTGTGGGGCTGGGGGTATGCTGGCTTCGTGGTTGTGCCCCAGGGGTGGGGCTTTGGAAAGGGGGTGGGCTTTAGAGGGGTGGGGCAAAAGGGGGGAGCTTGAGAGGGTGTGGTCTCAGGGGTGGGCCATTGGTGGGGGTACCCTGGGGCTGGGGCAGGAGGGGTTATGGGGGGTAGGGGCTGCCCCAGGGGGTGGGGCTTCTATGAGGGGTGGGGTCTTAGGGCGGGGTCTTGAGGGGGTCAGTCATTGGGGTGGGGCATTGGGGGGGGATCTAGAGGCTGGTTCAATGGGAGAGGGCGGGGCTTTGTTGAGGGGCGGGGTCTCAGAGGGCAGGGTTTGGGGGTGTCCCCTAGTGGGCGGGGCTTCATTGAGGGGGCGGGGTCTGGAGGGATGTGCTGGGGTACCTCAGTGGGTGGGGCTACATCAAGGGGCATGGTTGTAAGGGGTGTGGCATTGAGAGGGCGTGGCCTTCCATAGCTGGGACCTAATAGAATCATGGGTGGGGCATCGGGGGACGGGGCTTCGGGGGCGGGGCCTTCCCAGTGCTGGGATTTACAGGGGTCCCCCGGCAGGGTGGGGCTTCACCAAAAGGGCGGAGCTACACAGGGGGCGGGTTTTATGGGCAGGACTTCACCGGGGGGTGGGGCTTTATGGGCTGGGCTTTGTGTGGGGCGGGGCTTCGCAAGGGGTGGGCGTGGCTGGCCCACGGTGACAGGGCGTGTCCGGCAGGCGCCACCTTCGACGTGGCCATGCGGTTCCTGCACGAGTGCCCCTGGGAGCGGCTGCGGGAGCTGCGGCGCCTGGTGCCCAACATCCCCTTCCAGATGCTGCTGCGCGGCGCCAACGCCGTCGGCTACACCAACTACCCCGACAACGTCGTCCACCGGTGGGCGGGGGGGTGGGGGGGGTTGTGGGGGGGCGGGGAGGGATGTGGGGACACGGGGGGACATGGGACATGGAGGGATGTGGGGTGAAGGCACATGGGGGGACTCGGGAGGGGGATATGGGGATGTGGGGGGATGATGGGACATGAACAACATGGGGATGTGGAGGGACATGGTGGGATGAGGGGACATGAGAACATGGCAGGTTTTGGAGGGATGAAGGGACATCAGGACACGGCGGGTCATGGCGTGTTGAGGGGACCTTAGAGCATGGCAGGTCTTGGAGGGATGAAGGGACATCAGGACACGGCGGGTCATGGCGTGTTGAGGGGACCTTAGAGCATGGCAGGTCTTGGAGGGATGAAGGGATATCAGGACACGGCGGGTCATGGCGTGTTGAGGGGACCTTAGAGCATGGCAGGTCTTGGAGGGATGAAGGGATATCAGGACACGGCGGGTCATGGCGTGTTGAGGGGACCTTAGAGCATGGCAGGTCTTGGAGGGATGAAGGGATATCAGGACACGGCGGGTCATGGCGTGTTGAGGGGACATTAGAGCATGGCAGGTCTTGGAGGGATGAAGGGACGTCAGGACACGGCGGGTCATGGCGTGTTGAGGGGACATGAGAACATGGCAGGTCTTGGAGGGATGAAGGGACGTCAGGACACGGCGGGTCATGGCGTGTTGAGGGGACCTTAGAGCATGGCAGGTCATGGAGGGATGAAGGGACGTCAGGACACGGCGGGACATGGCGTGTTGAGGGGAGATGGGAAGATATGAGGACACAGGGAGGGACATGAGGGGACATGGGGACCCCCAGACTTCCCTAACCCCCCGTTTCCCCCCCGCTGGCTTCCGCAGCTTCTGCGAGGTGGCCGTGACCAACGGGATGGACATCTTCCGAGTCTTCGATGCCCTCAACTACCTCCCCAACCTGATCCTGGGGGTGGAGGCGGCCGGGCAGGCGGGGGCGGTGGTGGAGGCCGCCCTCTCCTACACCGGGGACGTGGCCGACCCCACGCGCACCAAGTACACCCTCGACTATTACCTGGGCTTGGCCCGCGAGCTGGTGGCCGCCGGCACCCACATCCTCTGCATCAAGGTTTGGGGGGGGGGTGTGTGACCCTGGGAGGATTTAGGGGTGTCGGGGGGGTGGGGGGGATGGCAGAGGGGGTATGGAGGATGGGAGGGATGATTTGGGGTGGGGTGGGGGAGTTGGGAGAGGAGTGAGGGGATGGGAGGGGGGATTTGGGGGTCTTGGGTGGATGGGAGGGGGGATTTAGTGGGCTTGGGGCAGTAGGGAGAGGGGTGAGGGATGGGAGGGGGGATCTGGGGGTCCTGGGGTGTTGGGAGGGGAGATTTAGGGGGGCTTGGGGTGGTAGGGAGAGGGGTGGGGGGATGTGAGGGGGGATCTGGGGGTCCAGGGGTATTGGCAGGGGAGATTTAGGGGGGCTTGGGGTGGTAGGGAGAGGGGTGAGGGGATGTGAGGGGGGATTTTAGGGTCCAGGGGGTTTGGGAGGGGGGTTATGGGTGTCTTGGGAGATGGGAAGGGGGACTTTGGGGTCTTGGGGGGATGGGAGGGGGGATCTGGGGGCACTGGGGGTGCTGGCTGGGTGGATTGGGGGATCTCGGGTGGATTGGGGGGTCTGGGGGGGCGCTGATAGAGGGAGCTGAGGGATGGGAGGGGGATTTGGGGGTCCAGGGAAGGTTGGGATGGGAAACTGGGGGGCCTGGGATGGGGTTGGGGGGCTGGGAAGTGGATTTGGGGGTCCCCTACTCTCCCAAGACAATGGGGCAACTGCTGGGGGTGGATCATGGTGGGCTGGCGGGGGGGGGTCCCCATGACCCCGCATGACCCTCCCCCTCCCTCCTGACCCCCCCCCCAACCCCCCAGGACATGGCGGGGCTGCTGACGCCAGCGGCCGCCCGGTTGCTGGTGGGGGCCCTTCGGGAGCAGTTCCCCGAGGTGCCGCTGCACGTCCACACCCACGACACCGCCGGGGCCGGTGTCGCCTCCATGTTGGCGGCCGCCAACGCCGGCGCCGACGTGGTGGACGTGGCCGTCGACGCCATGTCCGGCATGACCTCCCAACCCAGCATGGGTGCCTTGGTGGCCTGCGCCCGGGGGACACCCCTCGACACAGGTACGGACACCCCGTGGAAGGGCTGATGCGGTCGTGGAGGTGCCACCATGGTCACAGAGGTGGCGACGTGGTCATGGAGGTGCCGCCATGGTCATAGAGGTGGTGACGTGGTCGTGGAGGTGCCACCATGGTCGTAGAGGTGGCGACGTGGTCGTGGAGGTGCCGCCATGGTCATAGAGGTGGTGACGTGGTCATGGAGGTGCCACCAGGTCATAGAGGTGGTGACGTGGTCATGGAGGT
Organism: Phalacrocorax carbo; assembly: GCF_963921805.1. NCBI lineage: Eukaryota > Metazoa > Chordata > Aves > Suliformes > Phalacrocoracidae > Phalacrocorax > Phalacrocorax carbo. The sequence goes on along the minus strand of NC_087544.1, from coordinate 272,346 downwards.
GCCGCCATGGTCATAGAGGTGGTGACGTGGTCATGGAGGTGCCGCCATGGTCATAGAGGTGGTGACGTGGTCGTGGAGGTGCCACCATGGTCGTAGAGGTGGTGACGTGGTCATGGAGGTGCCGCCATGGTCATAGAGGTGGTGACGTGGTCGTGGAGGTGCCACCATGGTCGTAGAGGTGGCGACGTGGTCGTGGAGGTGCCGCCATGGTCGTAGAGGTGGTGACGTGGTTGTGGAGGTGCCGCCATGGTCATAGAGGTGGTGACGTGGTCATGGAGGTGCCGCCATGGTCATAGAGGTGGTGACGTGGTCATGGAGGTGCCACCAGGTCATAGAGGTGGTGACGTGGTCATGGAGGTGCCGCCATGGTCATAGAGGTGGTGACATGGTTATGGAGGTGCCACCATGGTCTTGGCAGTGATAAGGTGGTCAGGGAGGTGGTGATGTGCTCGGGCGTGTGCCACCATGATCTTGGTAATGTCAACATGGTCACGGAGGTGGCAATGTGGGTCAGGGAGGTGCTGCCGTGGTCTTGGCCATGGCACTGTGGTCATGGTGATGTCACCGTGGTCGTGGAGGCACAACCATGGTGATGGTATCGTGGCCGTGTTGATGGATCCACGGCCATGGCGATGCCACCATGGTCATGGCAGCGACTCCATGGTCACGCCAACGACACCATGGCCATGGTGATGCCACCATGGTCATGACAACGCCGCCATGATCACGGAGGTGCCACCGTGGCCATGACGATGTCACCTCCGTCATGATATTACGCCCAATCCATGGTGTCCCTCAACCACGATGACCCCCAACCCATGGCCACCCCTCACCGCAGTGTCCCCAGTGCGCGGTGCCCCCCATCGGTGGGTGCCCCCCACCCATGACCCCACCCCCCTCTCCCCAGGCATCGCGCTGGAGCGGGTGTTCGAGTACAGCGAGTACTGGGAGGGGGCGCGGGGGCTCTACGCCGCCTTCGACTGCACAGCCACCATGAAGTCGGGCAACGCGGACGTCTACGAGAACGAGATCCCGGGGGGACAATACACCAACCTCCACTTCCAGGCCCACGCCATGGGGCTGGGCCACAAGTTCAAGGAGGTCAAGAGAGCCTACGCCGAGGCCAACAAACTCCTTGGGGACCTCATTAAGGTGGGGCTGGGGCTTGGAGGGGTTGGGGGTGGGCTGTGTGGGGTCTCCATAGGGGTGGTGTTGATGGAGATGGTCTCCATGGGGTGGGAGGTCTCTGTGGGGTGGTCTCCATGGGGTGGGAGGTCTCCGTGGGATGGTCTCTATAGGTTGGTGTCAATGGAGGTGGTCTCTATGGTGTGTGGGGTCTCCATGGGGTGGTCTCCATAGGATGGTGTTGATGGAGATGGTCTCCATGGGTTGGGTGGTCTCCCTGGGGTGGTCTCTGTGGGGTGAGTGGGTCTCCAGAGGGTGGTCTCCATAGGGTGGTCTCCATAGGGTGGTGTTGATGGAGATGGTCTCTGTGGGATGGGTGGTCTCCTTATGGGAGGTCTCCATAGGGTGGGGGGTCTCCATGGGGTGGTGTCAATGGAGATGGTCTCTGTAGGATGGGTGGTCTCTGTGGTGGTCTTCATGGGGTGGGTGGTGCCCGTGGGGTGGGGGGTCTCTGTGGGGTGGTCTCCACGGGGTGGGTGGTCTTGATGGGTTGGGTGGCCTCCATAGGTTGGGTGGCCTCCATGGGTTGGGTGGTCTCCATGGGTTGGGTGGTGTTGATGTGTTGGGTGGTGTTAATGGGTTGGGTACTCCCCATGGGTAGGTGCTCCATGGGTCAGGTGCTCCCTGTGGGTTGGGTAGTCTTCATGGGTTGGGTTGTCTCCATGGGTGGGTGCTCCATGGGTTGGATGCTCCATGGATTGGGTTGTCTCCATAGGTTGGGTGCTTCATGGGTGGGTGCTGCATGGGTTGGGTTGTCTCCATGGGTTGGGTGCTTCATGGGTGGGTGCTGCATGGGTTGGGTTGTCTCTGTGGGTGGGTGCTCCATGGGTGGGTGCTGCATGAGTGGGTGCTGCATGGGTTGGGTTGTCTCCGTGGGTGGGTGTTCCATGGGTTGGGTTGTCTCCATGAGTGGGTGCTGCATGAGTGGGTGCTCCATGGGTTGGGTTGTCTCCATGGGTTGGGTGCTGCATGGGTTGGGTTGTCTCCATGGGTGGGTGCTCCGTGGGTTGGGTGCTTCATGGGTGGGTGCTCCGTGGGTTGGGTGCTTCATGGGTGGGTGCTCCATGGGTTGGGTTGTCTCCATGGGTGGGTGCTCCGTGGGTTGGGTTGTCTCCATGGGTTGGGTGCTCCATGGGTGGGTGCTCCGTGGGTTGGGTGCTTCATGGGTGGGTGCTCCGTGGGTTGGGTTGTCTCCGTGGGTTGGGTGCTTCATGGGTGGGTGCTCCGTGGGTTGGGTTGTCTCCATGGGTGGGTGCTCCGTGGGTTGGGTTGTCTCCATGGGTGGGTGCTCCGTGGGCTGGGTGCTGCCCATGAGACAAGACCCTTCTAGGATGAGACCCCCATCCCTCGGAAGTCTCCCTCTGGGAGCAGCGTAGAGGGGTGACACCCCGAGGTGACACCGCAAGGTGACACCCGTGGGGTGACGCCGCCGGGTGTTGCTGGGCGCAGGTGACGCCGTCGTCGAAGGTGGTGGGGGACCTGGCGCAGTTCATGGTGCAGAACGGGCTGTCGCGGGAGGAGGTGGAGGCGCGGGCGGACGAGCTCTCCTTCCCCCTCTCCGTCGTGGAGTTCCTCCAGGGTTACATCGGAACCCCCCCGGGGGGCTTCCCCGAGCCCCTCCGCTCCCGGGTGCGTGGGGGTGCCGGGAAGGGACCGGGAGGCACTGGGAAGGGATTGGGAGGTACTGGGAGGGCACTGGAGGGAGCTGAGGGGCACTGGGAGGGCACTGGCATGCACTGGGAGGCAGTGGGAAGAAGTGGAAGGGATTGGGAGGCACTGGGAGGGCACTGGAGGGGGCTGGAGTGCACTGGGAAGGGACTGGGAGGCACTGGGGAGGGAGTGAGAGGAACTGGGAAGAACGGGGAGTGGACTGGGAGGGACTGGGAGGCACTGGGAAGGGATTGGGAGGCACTGGAAGGCCATGGGAGGGGGCTGAAGGGCACTGGGATGGGACTGGGAGGCACTGGGAAGGGATTGGGAGGCACTGGAAGGCCATGGGAGGGGGCTGAAGGGCACTGGGATGGGACTGGGAGGCACTGGGAAGGGATTGGGAGGCACTGGGAGGCCATGGGAGGGGGCTGAAGGGCACTGGGATGGGACTGGGAGGCACTGGGAAGGGATTGGGAGGCACTGGGAGGCCATGGGAGGGGGCTGAAGGGCACTGGGATGGGACTGGGAGGCACTGGGAAGGGATTGGGAGGCACTGGAAGGCCATGGGAGGGGGCTGAAGGGCACTGGGATGGGACTGGGAGGCACTGGGAAGGGATTGGGAGGCACTGGAAGGCCATGGGAGGGGGCTGAAGGGCACTGGGATGGGACTGGGAGGCACTGGAAATGGACTGGGAGGCACTGGGAAAGGACCGGGAGGGTACTGGAGGGGACTGAGGGGTGCTGGGAGGGGACTGGGAGGGACTAGGATGGGAGTGGGAGCCACTGGGAGCCACTGGAAAGGAACTGGGAGGGGTCTGGGGGGACTGAGAAGAACTGGGAGAGGACTGGGAGGGCGCTGGGAGAGGACTGGGAGGCACTGGGGGCACTGGGAAGGCACTAGGAGGGGAGCAGGTGGGACTGGGAGGCACTGGGAGGAGATGGACAGGACTGGAGAGCACTGGGAGGCACTGGGAGAGACCTGGAGGCCACTGGAGGGGACTGGGAGCCACTGGGACAGCACTGGGAGGCACTGGGAGGGTTTACTGGAGGCCGTTGCCGTGGTCCCCAGTGACAGCACATAGTGCTGGTTGCCATGGTGGGTGCTGGTTGCCATGGCAACAGCCCCTAGCAACAGGTCCTGGGGGGGGGGGGGGTTGCCATGGCACCCGACCCTAGCAACAGGTCCCAGGGCCGGTTGCCATGGCACCCGCCCCTAGCAACGGGTCCCAGGGCCGGTTGCCATGGTACCCATCCCTAGCAACGAGTCCCAGGGCCGGTTGCCATGGTACCCATCCCTAGCAACAGGTCCCAGGGCCGGTTGCCATGGCACCCGCCCCTAGCAACGGGTCCCAGCGCCAGTTGCCATGGCACCCGTCCCTAGCAACAGGTCCCAGAACTGGTTGCCATGGCACCTGTCCCTAGCAACGGGTCCCAGCACCTGTTGCCTTGGCACCCGCCCCTAGCAACGGGTCCCAGCGCTGGTTGCCATGGCAACCCTCTCAATCCCTCCCAGCACCCCTCAGCCCCCTCCAGTGCCCTCCCAGTCCCAGCACCGGTTGCCATGGCACCCATCCCTAGCAACGGCACCCTAGCAACAGCCCCAGGGCGTGATGCCCTACCTCCCCCCCCTCCAGTTACCACGTCCCCCACCCCCCGGTTGCCATGGTAACCCCCCCCCCCTTGCCCCCCCCCCAGGTGCTGAAGGACCTGCCCCGCGTCGAGGGGCGGCCGGGGGCTTCGCTGCCGCCGCTGGATTTCGAGGCGCTGGGGCGGGAGCTGGGGGCGCGGCACGGGGCGCCCCCCACCCCCGAGGACCTCCTCTCGGCCGCCCTCTACCCCAAAGTCTACGACGAATTTCGCACCTTCACCTCCACCTTCGGCCCCGTCTCCTGCTTGGGCACCCGCCTCTTCCTCGAGGGCCCCACCATCGCTGAGGAGTTTGAGGTGGGGGAGGAGACTGGGAGGCACTGGGAGGGGACTGGGGGGCACCGGGAAGGCACTGGGAGGGGACCAGGGGCCACTGGGAGGGGAGCAGGAGGTACTGGGAGGGTATTGGGGGACACCAGGAGGCACTGGGAGTGGACTGGGGGGCACTGGGAGTAACTAGGAAGGCAGTAGGAGGGGACATGGGGGCACTGGAAGGCACTGGGAGGCACTGGGGGGTACTGGAGGGCACTGGGAGGCAGTAAGAATAGACTGGGAGGGGCGTGGGAGGGGACCAGAAGGCACTGGGAGGGGATTTGGAGGCACTGGGGGGTACTGGAGGGCACTGGGAGGCAGTAAGAATAGACTGGGAGGGGCGTGGGAGGGGACCAGAAGGCACTGGGAGGGGATTTGGAGGCACTGGGAGGGGACTGAGGGACACTGGGAGGTGATCAGGAGGCACTGGGGCTGTACTGGAGGGCACTGGGAGACACTAGGGTGGCACTGGGAGGCACTGGAGGGCACTGGGAGGCACTGGAGGGCACTGGGAGGGGACAGGGAGGCACTGGGAGGCACTGGGAGGGGACAGGGAGGCACTGGGAGGCACTGGGAGGGCACTGGGAGGGGACAGGGAGGCACTGGGAGGGGACAGGGAGGCACTGGGAGGCACCGGGAGGGGACAAGGAGGCACAGGGAGGCACTGGGAGGGGACAGGGAGGCACTGGGAGGGCAGTGGGAGGAACTGGGGCGAGACTGGGGGACACTGGGGTGACGAACAGTGGAGCCTGGAGTGGGCGGGGCTTGGGGATGTGAAGGGCTTGAGTGGGTGTGGCTTGGGAAAGGGGAGGGGCTCACAATGGGCGGGGCTTAGACCCCTCCCGCACCCCTGTACCTGCCTGGCACCCCTTGCACACCCCCACCCCTCTCACCCCATCGTGCACCCCCGGCACCCCTTGCACACCCATGGAGCCCCTCGTGCACCCCCTCGTGCACCCCCTCGTGCACCCCCTCGTGCACCCCCGGCACCCCTTGCACACCCATGGAGCCCCTCGTGCACCCCCTCGTGCACCCCCTCGTGCACCCCCGGCACCCCTTGCACACCCATGGAGCCCCTCGTGCACCCCCTCGTGCACACCCAGTGGCCCCATTACACACCCCTGGGGCACCTCACGCCCCCTCGTGCACACTCAGCACCTCTCCAAAGGCCTCAGGACCCCTCGCACGCCTGCCTCCTTGCACACCCATCCCTCGCACACCCTCGTGCACACCCGGCAGCCCTCGCTCACCCCTGGGGCCCCTTGCACACCCTTGCACACACTGGGTCCCCTTATACACTCTCTTACACACCCAGCGCCCGCCCCATGCCCCCAGGATCTCTCTTGGCTGTCTCCTTGCACGCCCACCCTCGCACACCCACCCCTCACATGCCCACCCTCTCACGCCCGCTCCTTGCACACCCTCGTGCACACCCAGCCCCCCTTGCACACCCCTGGAGCCCCTTGCACACCCTCTTGCACACCCAGCACCTCTCCAAAGGACTCAGGACCCCGCACACACCTCCTGCCTTGCACACCTGTCCCTTGCACTGCCTCATGCACACGGGGCACCCCTTGCACGCCCCTCACACACCCCTGGGTCCCCTTGCACACCCTCTTACACACCCAGCACCTCTCCCACACCCCCAGGACTCCCCTTGCCTGTCTCCTTACACCCCCACCCCTCGCACGCCCACCCCTCGCACGCCCACCCCTCGCACGCCCACCCCTCGCACGCCCACCCTCGCCCGCGCAGGTGGAGCTGGAGCGCGGGAAGACGCTGCACATCAAGGCGCTGGCGCTGGGGGACCTCAACGCCGCGGGGCAGCGGGAGGTTTTCTTCGAGCTCAACGGGCAGCTGCGCTCCATCCTCGTGCGGGACACCCAGGCCTTGAAGGTGGGGGGCTTGGGGGGGCTGGGGGGGGTCTGAGGGGGGTTTGGGGGGGTCTGAGGGGGGTTTGGGGCGATCACGGGGAGGTTTCCTTGGAGCTCAATGGGCAACTGCGCTCCATCCTCATGCGGGACACCCAGAGTTTGGGGGGGGGGGGCCTTGGGGGAGGCTGAGGGGGCCAAGATGGTCGGGTAAGGGTTTGGGGGGGCTGATGGGGGTCTTGGGGGGTCTGAGGGGGGTTTGGGGGTGTGGTAGAGATAATGGGGGGAGGGTTTTGTGGAGCTTGATGGGCAACTGCGCTCCAACGTCATATGGGACATGCTGGCCTTGGTGGGGGCTTGGGGGGTCAGGGGGTGCTGGGGGGGGTTTGGAGGGGCTGGGGGGGGTCTTAGGGGCGTTTGGGGGGGTCTGAGGGGAGTTTGGGGGGGTCTGAGGGGGGTTTGGGGCGATCACGGGGAGGTTTCCTTGGAGCTCAATGGGCAACTGCGCTCCATCCTCATGCGGGACACCCAGACCTTGGGGGGGGGGCGCTTGGGGGGGACTCAAGCGGTTGAGGGGGGGCTGGTGGGGGTTTGGGGGGGCTGAGAGGGGTCTTAGGGGAGTCTGGGGGGGCACAGGGAGGGTGTGAGGGGCTCTGGGGGTGCTGTGGTGGGGTTAGGGGCATATGGGAGGGATGCAGAGAGGTTTGGGGGGGCACAGAGGGGATGTGAGGGGGGTCTGGGGGGATGTGGGGGGTCCTGGGGGGGGCACAGAAGGGTTTGGGGGGGTCTAATGGAGACGTTTAGGGGAGCCACAGAGGGGTCTGGGGGATGGGGGGGTGCTGGGGCAGACAGGGGTGTCCTGGGGGTTATGGGGGGGTCGCAGGAGCCACAGGAGGGTCCTGGGGGACATTGGGGTGTCCTGGGGGTCACAGCGGGGGGGGGGGGGGGGCCATGAGGGGGTCCCAGGGACCATGGGGGGGTGTGTTCTGGGGGACATTGGGGGGGTGCCCAGGGCCATGGGGGGGTCCTGTGGGATATGGGGGTGTCCCAGGGGACATTGAGGGGGTCCCGGAGACCATGGGGGGGTCCCAGGGGACACAAGGGGGTCCTGGGGGTAATTGGGGTGTTCCAGGGGACACAGGGGTGTCTTGGGGGACACAAAGGGGTTCTGGGCGACTTGGGGGGGAGCTGGGGGGACACTGGGGGGGGGCCCAGGGGTCCTGGGGGACACAGGGGGTTCTTGGGGGACATTGGGGGGTAGCTGGGGGGTCCCTGGTACCATGGTGGGTTCTGGGGGACACGGGGGTGTCCCAGGGGACACAGGGGGGGTCTTGGGGGTCACAAGGGGGTTCTGGGGGACACAGGGGTGTCTTGGGGGACACAAGGGTGTCCTGAGGGACTTGGAGGGGTTCTGGGGGGGACTTTGTGGGGGTCCCAGGGTCCATGGGGGTGTGTGTCCTTGGGGACATGGGGATGTCCCAGGAGACACAGAGGGGTCCTGGGAGACATTGCAGGGTCTTGGGGGACACAAGGGGGTCCTGGGGGACCTGGGGGGGTTCTGGGGGACACAGAGGGGTCCTGGGAGACATTGGGGGGGGTCTTGGGGGAGACAAGGGGATTCTGGGGGGGACTCTGTCGGGGTTTCAGGGACCATGGGGGGGGTCCTGGGGGACATAGGGGTGTCCCACAGGACACAGGGGGGTCCTGGGGGACATGGGAGGATTCTGGGGGATACAAGGGGGTCCTGGGAGACTCAGCACCCCTCCTCACCCCCCTTTTTTCCCCTTCCTCCCCCCACCCCAGGAGATGCACGTGCACCCCAAGGCGGAGCGGGGGGCCAAGGGGCAAGTGGGGGCCCCCATGCCGGGAGAGGTGGTGGAGGTCCGGGTGGATGTGGGGGCGTCGGTGGCCAAGGGGGACCCCCTCTGCGTCCTCAGCGCCATGAAGATGGAGACGGTGGTGACGGCCCCCCTCGCCGGGACCGTCGCCCGCCTCCACGTTCGCCCCGGGATGAGCCTGGAGGGTGATGACCTCATCGTCGAAATTGAGTAGAGGGGGGCACAACAGCCCCCCCCCAAACTCCTCTAACCCCCCCCCCCCAAAAAACCCCACCACCCCCACCCCAAAATCCACCCCCCAACACCGCCACCCTGCCAAATGGGGCGCTGGCCCTTTAAGAGTGGCCTATTCCCACCCTCAGGAAGGGGGTACAGCTCGTTTGGGGGGGGCACCCCTTAATTGGGGGGCACCCCTTAATTGGGGGTGTCACCCCATAATTGGGGGCACCCTTAATTTGGGGGGGTCATTCCTTAGTTGGGGACACCCTTAATTTGGGGGGGTCACTCCTTAATTTGGGGGCCACCCTTAATTTGGGGGGGCCACCTGTTAACTGGGGGGTTCACAAGATAATTGGGCCCACACCCCTTAATTGGGGGGGATCACCCCTTAATTGGGGGTCACCCCATAATTTCGGGGACACTTGTTAATTGGGGGGGGTCACCCCATAATTTGGGGTACCCTTTAATTGGGGGGGTCACCACTTTAATTGGGAGGTACCCCATTATTGGGGGTGCACCCCTTAATTGTGGGCACCTATTGGAGGGTCACCCCATAATCTGGGAGCACCCCATTTGGGGGGGGTCACGCCTTAATTGGGGGACCCCCCCAGAATTGGGGGTGTTGTGTCTTAATTGGGGGGGGTCATCTCTTATTCGGAGGGCGCCCCATTTTGCTGGGCGGTGACGCATTAATTGGGCCCCCCCCCCTTTTGGGTGGGGTACCCCTTATTTTGGGGGAGTGATGCCTTTTTGGGGGGCACCCCATTTTGGGGAGGGGGTGACATATTTTTTGGGGGGGTCACCCCATTGGGGGAGGGTCAGCCCCTTTTGGGGGAGGACTTTGCTTTTTGGGGGGTGTCCCCCCATTTTTGGGGGTCCCTTCACGCTTTTGGGGGGTCCCCCCGACTCTGCCCACCCCCCTTTTAGTGCAGGGGGGGGTCAGGACCCCCCCCATTTCATTAACCGTGTCCCTGCCATGCTGCCTTAGGGGAGCCGGAGGTTTGGGGGGGGGGGGGATCCCCACCGCCCCTCCCCCCACAGCTGCCCTTCCCCCCAGTTTGCTGCCAAATGCCCCTCCCCCCCTTTGGGGATGGGGGAGGGGGAGGGGGCGGAGTCTGTGACCAAAGGGGCGGGATCGAGACTGGACGATTGGAGGGGGGGAGGGGCGCCCCTCCCCCCCACCCCACGGGAACAAACCGGGAGGGGGAGGGGCGGGGGAGCCCCTCCCCCAGCCAATCCCTCCCCCACCCACCCACCCCTCCCCCCATCGCCCTGGGGCGGGGGGGGGGTCGCGGGCAATAAAGACTGGACTAACCACACCCACTGCATGGGGGGGGCGCATATGGGGGCTATAGGGGGTGCTGGGGGTGTGGGGTCCTTCCCTTATAGCTGCTATAGGGGATGGGGGGGAGCTGTAGGGAGCCTATGGGGGGGGCTATAGGGGTCGGAGGGGGGTGGGGGTCCTTCCCTCATAGCTGCTGGGGGGGCGGGGCTGTAGGGAGCCTATGGGCGGGGGGGGGGCCGTGGGGGTCTGGGGGAGCCTATAGGGGAGCAGGAGGGCCCATAGGTGAACGCAGGCGCCTATAGGTAAGCACGAGCTTTATGGAGACCCGGCAAGGCAGCACCAGGGGGAGCGGGTGGGGGGCAGCCGAGGGGGCGGGGCCAGCCCGGGGGGCGTGGTCTGTGCCCGGGGCGGGGCCTGCCCGAGGGGCGGGGGAAGCGCTTGGAGGGGTGTGGCTTATCCTAGAGGGCGTGTCCAGTGGCACAGGGGGCGTGGTCAGTGCTTCACTTCGGGGGGAGTTTGGAGCCAGTGGGGCACGGCCAGAGCCGGAGGGGGGCGGTCCCAGAGAGGGCGTGGCTTCCATCCCCGTAGGCGTGGCTTGCACCCCGAGGGGGCGGGGTCTGTAAGCGCGCCCCCTAGTGGCGGGAGGTGGCGCTTAATCCCTACAGTGGCCGTACCCCAGCCCCCAATGGGGGGGGCGTGTCCCTGCCCTGATGGGCGTGGCTTGCCCCGAAGGGGCGTGGTCTGTAAGCGCGCCCCCTGGCGGCGGGAGGTGGCATTTAATCCCCATAGTGGCCATACCCCTAAACCAAGGTTGGGGGGGGGGGGGGGGGCCATACCATTAGCCTCTCCCCCCAAAAAGTGGGCGTGTCTCCAGGCTAAGGGGGCGGGGGCAGCCGGGGGGCGGGGTTAGCCAAGCGCGGGGGCGGGGCGGCGGCGGCCTTGCGAGCCAGCTTGGCGAGGAGGGGGCTGTGGGGGTGGCGCTGGCGGAGGTGGGCGAGGTGGGCGTCCTGGCTGTCGGCCGTGCCGCCGCACTCCTCGCAGACGTAGAGCTTGGCCCGCCGCTCCTTGTAGGCGTAGCGCTGGGCCACCCCGTGGATCTTCTTCAGGTGGGACTCGAGGGAGCAGCGCTGCGTGAAGGCCTTCTCGCACAGGCTGCACTTGTAGGGGCGCACGCCTTGGGGGGGGGATGGGGACACACACGGGGGGGGGGTTAGGGGGGGCTGCGCCTCCTCTCCGCGGTGTCCCCATCCTCATCTGCATCCCCGGCCCCATCCCAGCCCCGTCCCAACCTCCCCCATCCCATCCCTATCCTTCTCCCCATCCCCAGCCTGTCCTTGTCCCCAACCCCACCATCCCTTACCCCATCCCATCCTTCATCCCCATCCTCATCCTCATCCCATCCTTCATCCCCATCCTCATCCTCATCCCATCCCCATCCATGTCCCCATGTCATCCTTCTCCCCATCCTCATCTTCATCCCCATCCTCATCCTTCTCCCCATCCTCATCTTCATCCCCATCCTCATCCTCATCTGCATCGCCATCCCCATCCCATCCCTATCCCATCCTTCTCCCCATCTTCATCCCCATCCCAGGCCCCATCCTCATCCCCATCCTCATCTTCATCTCCATCCTCATCCTCATCTCCATCCTCGTCCTCATCTGCATCCCCATCTTATCCTTGTCCCCATCGCATTCCAACTCTCCCCATCCTCATCTGCATTGCCATCCCCATCCCATCCTTCTCCTCATCTTCATCCCCATCCCACCCTATCCCATCTTCATCCTCATCCTCATCCCATCCCAACTCTCCCCATCCCATTCCCCATCGTCATCCTCATCTGCATCGCCATCCTCATCCCATCCTTCTCCCCATCTTCACCCCCATCTTCATCCCCATCCCATCCCACCTTCAGCCCCATCCCCATCCCATCTTCATCACCCTCCCCATCCCACCCCATGCCCACCCCATCTTCATCCCCATCCCACCCCATGCCCATCCCATCCCATCCCCATCCTCATCCTCATCCCATCCCAACTCTCCCCATCCTCATCTGCATTGCCATCCCCATCCCATCCTTCTCCCCATCTTCACCCCCCATCTTCATCCCCACCCCCCACCCCCTCCCCCACCCCCTCCCGCACCCCCCACCCCCCACCCCGCCCCCCCGCGCCCCCAAACCCACCGGTGTGGGTGCGGACGTGCCGCTTGAGGTCGAAGGTGTCGTTGAAGCCCTTCCCGCAGTAGGGGCACAGGTGCCGCTTCACCTCGCTGTGACACTTGAGGTGCCGGTTCAGCATCCGCTGGAACCCGAAGCTCTTCTGACACACGGGGCAGGAGAAGAGCTCCGTCCCCCCGGGGACCCCCCCGGCAACGGGGACCCCCATGGGGACCCCCCCTGGCATGGGCATGCCCGGGGGGAGGGGGGCGCCCATGGGGCCCGATGGTACCTGCCAAGACATTGGCGGAGGGGTGGGGTGTCAGCTTGGGGAACCCCAAGTCATGGGGGATCCCAGGTTGTGGGGACCCCAGGTTATGGGGGACCCCCCCCCCCAGCTTGGTACGACCTGTCATAGGGACCCCAAACACAGGGACACCCCATTTTGGGGACCCCTGGCCATGGGAACTCCTCCATCTTGTGATCCTTGGTCATGGGGACCCCCAAACAGAGGGACACCCCATTTTGGGGACCCCAGGTTCTAGGGGCCACCCCAGCTTGTGATCCTTGGTCATGGGGACCCCGAACACAGGGACACCCCAGTTTGTGGAGTCCAACTCATGAGGATCCCCCCATTTATGGGGATCCCAGGTCATGGGGACCACCCCAGCTTGGGACTCTTGGTCAAGGGGATGCCCCAAACACAGGGACCCCCCAGTTATGGGGACCCCCTGTCATGGGGACTCCCCATTTATGGGGACCCCAGGATGTGGGGACTCCAGATTATGGGACCGCCCCCCACCTTGGGACCCTTGGTCATGGGGACCCCCACCCACAGGCACACCCCAGATTGGGGACCCCTAGCTTTGGGACACACACACCCACCCCCCAGCTACAAGGATACCGCAGTTTGGAGACACCCCCCCCATCAAGGGGACCCCCCAAAAAATTGGGACACCCCAGTTTAGGGACCCCCATCATGGCCCCCCCCCATTTAGGGGGACCCCAGGTCATGGGAACCACCAAACACAGGGACACCCCAGTTTGGGGACTCCCAGTCATGGGGATCCCCCAATTAATGGGGACCCAGGTCATGGGGAGTCCAGGTTATGGGGACCCCCCCCCAGCTTGGGACCCTTGGTCATGGGGACCCCCGGTCATGGGGACCCCCAAACACAGAGACATCGAATTTTGGGGACCCCCGGTCATGGGGAGCCCCCTTCTTGGGACCCTTGTTCATGGGGATCCACAAACACAGGGACACCCCAGTTTGGGGACCCTTGGTCATGGCAACCCCCCAGCTACAAGGACACCCCAGTTTGGGGACACCCTCCCCGGTCATCGGGACCCCCTCCAGTCATGGGGACCCCCGGTCACAGGGGACCCCCACCCCCATGACCCCCACCCCCCCATTTAGGGACCCCTCCCAGTCACAGGATGCCCCCCCCAGGCCCTGGGACACCCCAACTTGAGGAAACCCAGACCACAGGCCCCCCCCAACAAGGGGACACCCCCCCCCCAAATTTAGCCCCCCCCTCCCCTTACCTTGCCCTTGGGGTGCAGGAAGGGGCCGTGGGGGGCGCGGGGGGCTGGGGGGGGCAGCGTCATGTCGAGGGGGGACACGGGGGACGCGGGCGCCTCCCCCACCGCTGGCTCAGGGTCCCTGCGCAGGGGGCAGCCCCCCAGGCAAACTGAGGGGGGGGGGACACAGGTTGGGGGGGGTCCTGCACCCCCAAATACCACACCCCCTAATGGGCACCCCCCAATGGGGGAAACACTCCCTGCCATGGGCACCCCTGAATGGGGGAGACCCCCCCCAATTGGATCCCCCTAATGCCCCCCCAATGGGGACCCCCCCTACTGGGATGGGACCCCCCCCAATTTGACCCCCCCCAATAGTCACTTTCCAATCTGACCCCCCCATAAGGATCCCCCCCCAGTGGGACAGCCCCCCCCAAAAGGTGAACCTCCCAAAGTGATCCCCCTCAGTGTGACCCCCCCCAAATGTGACCCCCCCCCCCGATTATGACACTCACACACCCCAGTGGGGACCCCCCCAATATGACCCCCACAAAATGACCCCCCCCCAAATGTGAGCCACTCAGTAGGGACCCCCCCCAATACGACCCCCCCCAATATGACCCAATGTGACCCCCCCCTCCAATTGGGACACACGCCCCCCCCATGACCCCCCCAAATGCTCCCCCCCACCAGGAACCCCTCCAAAACCCCCAGGGCGGGGGGGAGGGGGGGCGCCCCGCCCCCACCATTTTAGGGTTCCCCCGACCGGTCGAGCGGCTCCGGCCGCGACACCCCAAATTATGGGTTTCCGGCGGGTGTCGCCCGCGTGGGCCCCGGGGGGGGGACGCCACCCCCGCCCCCACCCTGCCCTCCCCCACCCCCACCCCCCCCAGGGCCTGGCGGGGACCCAGGCAGCCGGGCACCCCCAAAAAGGGACCCAGGTGTCCAGACCCTGACACCCCCCCCCCCCCCCCCCAAAAGAGGGACTCAGGCGTCTGGGCACCCCCCCAACCCCCCAAAAAGGGACCCAGGCGTCGGGGCACCCCCTGACCCCCCCCCCAAAAGGAACCCAGGTATCCAGGCACCCCCAAAAAAGGGACCCAGGTATCCGGGCACCCCGACACCCCCTCCTCCCCCAAAAAAGGGACCCAGGCATCCGGGTGCCCCCCAGGGGTTTTTGGGGTGCCGGTGACCCCCGTGACCCCCGGGGGGACCCAGGCGTCCGGGCAGGCCCTGGGGGGGCCCTGAGGGGCGGCGGCCGCGTGGCTTCGGCCCCACCCGGGCGGGGCCGTACCCCAACTCTGTCATTAAGGGGTTAATCACCGCCCGGACGCCCGGGTCCCCCCGGGGAGGGGGGGAGGAAACAGCTAAACCAGGGCCCTCCCGGACGCCTGGGGCCCCCCCAAACACTTGGGAACCCCCCCAATACTTCGCCCCCCCCAAAAAGCCTGGGTCCCCCAAAACCCTGGAAAGCCCCGAACCTCTGGCCCTACCCAAACGCCTGGGTCGCCCCCCAAACCCCTGGATACCCCCCCGAACATCTGGGACACCCCCAAATGCCTGAGTCCCCCCCAAACCCCCTGTGTCCCCCCAAACCCCTGGATACCCCCCCGAACATCTGGGACACCCCCAAATGCCTGAGTCCCCCCAAACCCCCTGGCACCCCCCAAACCCCCAGGTCATCCCCAAACAATTGGGTGCCCCCAAACCCCTGGGTCCCCCCAAACCCCTGGGTGCCCCTGAATGCCTGGGTCCCCCCCAAACACCTCGATCCCCCCCCCCCTCAATGCCTGGGTCCCCCCAAAACACCTTGGTCACCTTGAACCTGTGGGTGCCCCTGAACACCTGGGACCCCCCCAAAATACCTGGATCCCCCAAATCCTCAGGGTCCCCTTAAACGTCTGGGTCCCCCCAAACCCCTGAGAACCCCCCAAACCCCTGGGTGCCCCTGAACACCTTGGCCCCCCTGAAAGCCTGGGTCACCCCAAAATACCTGGGTCCCCAAAACGTCTGGGTCACCCCAAACACCTGGGACCCCCAAACACCTGGGTTCCCCCCAAAGCCCTGGGACCCCCCCAAAACCCTGGGTGACCCCTGAACACCTGGGACCCCCTGAAAGCCTGGGTCACCCCAAAATACCTGGGTCCCCCCAAAATACCTGGGTCCCCCAAACACCTGGGTCACCCCAAACACCTGGGACCCCCAAACACCTGGGTTCCCCCCAAAGCCCTGGGACGCCCCAAAGCCCTGGGTGACCCCTGAACACCTGGGACCCCCTGAATGCCTGGGTCCCCCCCAAAATACCTGGGTCCCCCCAAAATACCTGGGTCCCCCAAACATCTGGGTCCCTCCAAACCCTTGGGACCCCCCAAACATCTGGGTCCCCCCAAACCCCTGAGACCCCCCAAACCCCTGGGTGCCCCCTGAACACCTTGGCCCCCCTGAATGCCTGGGTCCCCCCAGACACCTGGGAACCCCCCCAAACCCCCGGGTTCCCCCCAAACCCCCGGGATCACCCAAATCCCTGGCACCCCCCCAAAGCCCTGGGACCCCCCCCCCAAAGCCCCGGGTCCCCCCCCGACCCCCCGGGCCCCCCCGCAGCCCCCCACATACTGGGGACGTAGATCTCCGCCCGCTGCTCGTCCGGGAGTTCGCTCCAGTTGCGCTTGGCCGTGGCCACGCACGGTTTCTTCACCAGGAAGGCGCGGGGCATGGCGGCCGCCCGATCCCCCGACGGATCCCCCCGACGGATCCCCCCGGCGGATCCCCCCGGCGGATCCCCCCGGCGGATCCCCCCCCTCCGGCGGCGCTGGCCGCCCGATCGCCGATTCCCCGGCGGGCGACGGCGGCGGATTCCCGGGTCCCGGCTCAGCGACGGATCCCAGATCCCCCGACGGTTACAGCGCTAGATCCCCAGATCCTTCGTCGCTTTTTGGTGCCAGATCCCAGACAATTTCGATGCCAGATCACAACTCTTTAGTTAATTTCGGTGCCTGATCCCAGATCCCAGTTGGGTTTTTGGGTCCGGATCCTGGATCCCTGGTCACTTTTGGCACCGGATCCCCAAGCTCTCGTTGGTTTCAGGCCCGGATTGTGAGGATTTGGGCGATTCCAGTGCTGGATCCCCCGATCCCTGGCCAGATTCTGTCCTGGATCCCAGATCCCTGGTCAATTTTGACGCCAGATCGCAAGGTTTTTGGACGATTTCAGCGCCAGATCCCCCAATCCTGGGGCAGTTTCGGTCCCAGATCAAAGGTATTTGGTTGATTTCGGCACTCGATCCCCCGATCCCTGGTCGTTTTCAGCACCAGATCCCGAGTATTCGCTCAGTTTCAGTGCTGGATCCTGGATCTTTGGTCAATTCCGGTGCGAGATCCTTGATTTTTGGTCAATTTCAGTGCCAGATTCCAGATTTTTGGTCAATTTTGGCACCCGATCCTGGATCTTCGGTCAATTCCGGTGCCGGATCCCGGATCCCCCAGGTCAATCCCGTCACCGGATCCGGCACCCTCAGTCCATCCCAGTGGCCGATATCCCGGCTGCGGCGTCAACCTCGTGACACCAAGACCCGGCGTCTCCGTCACCGTGTCGTCACCGAGACCCCGTGTCGTCACCGAGACCCCGTGGTGTCACCGAGACCCGGCGTCACCGTCACCTGGCGGCGTCACCGTCACCGAGCCGTGCACCGCCACCTCAACACCACCATCCGTCGCCGGCTACAGCCCGCCGGTTGCTGTCGGTGAGGCCGGTTGTTGCCGGCTGAGCGTCACCGGTCGCGCCGCGGCGGTCGTGTGGTGCCGGTTGTGCCGTGGCGGTTGTGCCGCGGTGCCGGCTGCGCGTCGCCGGCTGTCCCGCCCAGCGAGGTGTTGCCGGGACTGGTGGGACCGGTTGTGCTGGGCCGGTTGTGCCGGGGCCGGGTGTCGGAGCCGGTCGGTCGGGCGCCGTGTTGGGAAATAACGGGGAGCCCCCGCCCCGGCCTGGGGACGCGGGGGGACGCGGGGACGCGGGGACAGGGGACACCAGTGGGGGGACGTGGGGAGAGGGTGGGATGGGGCGTAGGGGGACACAGACGAGGGGACACGGGGACGTGGGGGGACATGGGGACACTGGTGTGGGGACTTGAGGAACACAGGGATGCGGGGACGTGGGGACATGGGGGATGTGGGGACCTGGGGATGGGGGGACATGATGGGATGGGGCACAGGGGGACACGGGCAAGGGGACACAGGGACATGGGGGGACATGGGGACATGGGGACACTGGTGTGGGGACTTGAGGAACACAGGGATGCGGGGACGTGGGGACATGGTGGGGTGTGGGGGTGTAGGGGGACACAGATGAGGGGACATGGGGACATGGGGATGGGGGGGATGCAGGGACATGGGGACACCAGTGTGGGGACATGGGGACACAGGCCCACAGGGACTCCGGTGTCGGGACACGGGGACATGGGGACGTGGGGATGTGGGGACACCGGCCACAGGGCCACAGGGACTCCGGTGTGGGGACATGAGGACATGGGGACGTGGGGACACCGGTGTGGGGACATGGGGACATGAGGACGTGGGGACTTGGGGGGACACGGGGATGTGAGGACATTGTGGGATGGGGCATATGGGGACACGGATGAGGGGACAATGGGACATGGAGGGGACATGGGGACAGAGGGACACGGGGACATGATGGGATGTGGGGACACAAGGACATGGGGACACCAGTGTGGGGACATGGGGACACGGGGACACAGAGACGTGGAGACGTGGGGACACTGGTGTGGGGACAAGGGGACATGAGGGACACAAGGACGTGGGGACACTGGTGTGGGGACAAGGGGACATGAGGGACACAGGGACATGAGGATGTGGGGACACTGGGGACATGGACATGGGGACATTGTGGGATGGGGCGTAGGGGGACATGGACAAGGGACGTGGGGATGTGGGGACACGTGGGGGATGTGGGGACCTGGGGACACTGATGTGGGGACATGGAGGACACGGGGCGATGGGGACATTGGGACAATGGGGAGACTGATGTGGGGTCTTGGAGGACATGGGGAAGTTGGGGGACACAAGGACATGGGGACACAGGGATGTGGAGGACATGGGGGGGACATTGGATGTGGGGACATGGGGACATGGGGGGTCACGGGGACCTGGGGACACAGGGACATTGGGACGTGAGGACATGGGGACACTGATGTGGGGACATCGGGGTGGGGAGATGGGGGGACATGGGGGACACAGGGACATGGGGGATGACAAGGGGACCTGGGGACACAAGGACATGGGACGTGGGGACACTGATATGGGGACATTAGGGTGGGGGGACAGGGGGACATGGGGGACACAGGGACATGGGGGGACACTGAGGTGGGGTCATGGAGGACAGGGGGACACCAGGGGACAGGGGGACACCAGGGGACAGGGGGACATGGGGGGGACGGGGGTGAACAAGGACACGGGGACATCGGGATGTGGGGCCACAGGGGCCACAGGGGACACGGGGACATGGGCTCCCCCCCCCCCCGCATGTCCCCCTCCCCCGTGGCCGCCCTGTCCGGGGGTGGGAGCGGGGCCCTGCCCAGAAGCCCCCCCGGGGACCCCCCCGGGCCCCGGCAGGACGCGGCCACGCCCGGGAGGGGCCGGAGGAACCGGTGACACCGGGACGGCCCCGGGGGTGGGGTGGGGGGGGGCACCCGGGCGCCGGGGTCCGCCCACGTGGGGCCCCCCACCCCCCCCAGGGGACCCAGGCGTCCGGGTGACACCCCCCCCCACCCCATAGGGGACGCAGGCATCTGGGTGACACCCCCCCCCCCCCCCCACCCAGGGGACCCAGGTGTCTGGGTGACCCCCCACCCCACCCCATAGGGGACCCAGGCATCTGGGGACCACCCGCTATAGGGGACCCCCGCACCCCCTATAGGGGACCCAGGCCCGGGGCGCGGCGGGGGGGGGCAGGGGAACCGGCCGGGCCACCCGTGACTCACCCCCGCCCCGGGGGGCCCCGATGTTGTCACGGCATGGGAGGGGGGTATAGGGGCCATAGGGCCTCCAGAGGGGCTGTAGGGGCTCTAGGGGCTCCGGAGGGGCAGGGGGTGTGTGTGTCTATGGGGTCTATAGGGGCTGGGGGGGGTCTATAGGGGTCCAATAGGGACTATAGGGGTATAGGGGCTCCATAGAGACTATAGGGTTATAGGGGTTCTATAGGGAGTGTAGAGGGTCCATAGGGACTATAGGGGTTCTATAGGGAGTGTAGGGAGCCCACAGAGAATATAGGGGGTCTATAGGGGCTCCATAGGCACTATAGGGTGTCCATAGGGAGTATAGGGGTTCTATAGTCATTATAAGTGTCCACAGGGAGTATAGAGGGTCCACAGGGGCTCCATAGGCTCCATAGGGGCTATAGGAGTAGAGGGGCTCCATAGGTGTTATAGGGGTCCCATAGGGACTATAGGGGTAGAGGGGGTCCTTAGGGCGTATAGGGGGTCCATAGTTGTTATAGGGGTCCACAGGAACTATAGAGGGTCCATAAGGCTATCGGGGTATAGGTGGTCCACAGGGAGTATAGGGGGTCCACAGGGGCTATAGGGGTCCCATAGGGGTATAGGGGTTCCATAGGGGCTATAGGGCCTTTATAAGGACTACAGGTGTTCAGAGAGAGTATAGGGGGTTTATAGGGGCTAAAGGGGCTCCATAGGGACTATAGGAGGTCCACAGGGGGTATAGGGAGTCCATAGGGGCTATAGGGTCTCCATCAGGACTGTAGGTGTTCCACAGAGAGTATTGGCGGTCCATAGGGGCTTGGGGGGATCTAGGGGGTCTATAGGGGCTACAGGGACTCCATAGGGTCTGGGGAGTGTGTGAGGGCTTGAGGGGGTCTATGGGGCCTGTAGTGCCTATAGGGTGCCTGTAGGGCCCATAGGGGTTGTAGGGACTCATAGGGGCTCTAGAGGGTCTGTGGGGCCCACAGGGGCTCTGTGGGGCCCATAGGGGCTATAGGAGGTTTGGGGGACCTATAGGGTCTCTAGGGGGTCTGTGGAGACCACAGGGGCTCTGTGTGATCTGTAGGGGCTATAGGGGACTGTGGGGCCCATAGGGGGTCTGTGGGGTCTATATGGGCTCTAGGGGGTCTGCGGGGTCCATAGGGCTCTGGGGGGCCTATAGGGGGTCTGTGGGGTCCATATGGGCTCTGGGGGTTCTATAGGGGCTCTGTGGGGTCCATACGGGCTCTGGGAGGTCTATAGGGGCTCTGGGGGGTCGGGACGGGGGAACTCTACGGCTCGTGACGTCACGGCGGCGGCGGCGGCGCGTGACGTCATGGGCGTGGCCGGGCGTGCCCCGCCCCCCCGCTCCCGTGACGCCCCGCGGCCATGGCGGGACCCTGGGGGCGGCTGGTGGCGGCGCTGGGACCCCCCGGGGACCGCGGTCCCCCCGCGCTGCGCGCGCTCCGCCGGCCACGCCCCGCGCCACGTCACCAGGTGCGCGAGCCCGCCGGGCCCCGCCCCCCCCGGACCCCGGGATCCCCTATGGGGGGGTTGGGGGGGTGTCACCTGGACCCCTGGATCCCCTATGGCGGGGGTTGGGGGGGGTCACTCGGACCCCTGGATCCCCTATGGCGGGGGTTGGGGGTGTCACCCGGACCCCTGGGTCCGCTATGGGGGGGTTGGGGGGTGTCACCCGGACCCCTGGGTCCCCTATGTGGGGGTTGGGGGGGGATCCACGGACCCCTGGGTCCGCTATGGGGGGGTTGGGGGGGTCACTCGGACCCCTGGGTCCCCTATGTGGGTGTTGGGGGGGTCACTCGGACCCCTGGGTCCCCTATGGGGGGGTTGGGGGGGTCACCCGGACCCCTGGGTCCCCTATGGGGGGGTTGGGGGGGATCCACGGACCCCTGGGTCCCCTATGGGGTGGTTGGGGGGGGATCCACGGACCCCTGGGTCCCCTATGGGGGGGTTGGGGGGGGATCCACGGACCCCTGGGTCCCCTATGGGGGGGTTGGGGGTGTCACCCGGACGCCTGGGTCCCCTATGGGGGGGTTGGGGGGGTGTCACCCGGACCCCTGGGTCCCCTATGTGGGGGTTGGGGGGGGATCCACGGACCCCTGGGTCCCCTATGGGGGGGTTGGGGGTGTCACCCGGACGCCTGGGTCCCCTATGGGGGGGTTGGGGGGGGTGTCACCCGGACCCCTGGGTCCGCTATGGGGGGGTTGGGGGGGTCACTCGGACCCCTGGGTCCCCTATGTGGGGGTTGGGGGTGTCACCCGGACCCCTGGGTCCCCTATGGCGGGGTTGGGGGGGTCACTCGGACCCCTGGGTCCGCTATGGGGGGGTTGGGGGGGTGTCACCCGGACCCCTGGGTCCCCTATGGGGGGGTTGGGGGGGTCACCCGGACCCCTGGGTCCGCTATGGGGGGGTTGGGGGGGTGTCACCCGGACCCCTGGGTCCGCTATGGGGGGGTTGGGGGGGTGTCACCCGGACCCCTGGGTCCCCTATGGGGGGGTTGGGGGGTGTCACCCAGACCCCTGGGTCCCCTATGGGGGGGTCACCCGGACCCCTGGGTCCCCTATGTGGGGGTTGGGGGTGTCACCCGGACCCTTGGGCTCCCCCCCCCTTATTCCCCCTCCCCTTTCAGACGGAGCTGCTGCTGCTGCTGCTGGAGTCCCCCCGGGAGCTGTGCGGGGGCGGGGGGCGCCCCTTGGGGGGTTCCCCAGAATGGGGGGGCTCGGTGGGGGAGGTGGGGGGGGCTCTGCTGTCCCTGCTGAGCCTCCCCCCCGCCCCCCCGCCCGCTCCCCCCCGCTCCCTCCTCCTCTTGGCCACCCTCACCTTCCTCCTGGCCGTGGGGGACTTGGGGGGGGTGGCAGTTTTTGGGGCGCTCCTGGTGGAAGGGGGGGTCGCGGAGGGGGCCCCGGCGGCGGCGGCCGAATGCCTGCGGGAGATACGGCGGGCCCGGACCCCCGGGTGCCCCCCCGGACGCCTGGGTCCCCTGCGGAGGTGCTGCGGGGGGGGGATCCCCGGGATCCAGCCCTGGACCCTGCTGGAGGCTGAGGAGGGGGAGGGTGAGTGGGGGAGGGGCGGGGGTGGGGGTGGGGAGCACCCCCAGATGGTGGGGGGTGGGGTGGGATCCCAGTGGGTCCCGTTGCGGTGCTGGGAGGGATCCTGTGAGAAGCTCGTGGTGGGACTGGGAGGGGTTTGGCTGCATCCCATAATAGTCCTGAGGGGGATCCCGGTGGGTCCCGTTATGGTACTGGGAGGGATCCTGGGGAATCCCATAATAGTACTGGGAGGGGTCCCAGTAGGTCCCATACTGGTACTAGGGTGGATCCCAGTAGGTCCCATTATTGTACTGGGAGGGGTTGTTCTACTTTCCATCATGGTACTGGGAGGGATCCCAGTGGATCCCACACTGGTACTGGGAGGGATCCCGGGGAATTCCACACTGGTACTGGGAGGGATCCCAGTGGATCCCACACTGGTACTGGGAGGGATCCCAGGGAATTCCGTACTGGTACTGGGAGGGATCCCAGTGGATCCCACAATGGTACCGGGGAGGGATCCCAGTAGGTTCCATACTGGTGTTGGGTGGGATCTCAGTATTCTGATTACGGTACTGGGAGGGATCCCAGTGGATCCCACACTGGTACTGGGGAGGGATCCCAGTAGGTTCCATACTGGTGTTGGGTGGGATCTCAGTATTCTGATTACGGTGCTGGCAGGGATCCCAGTGGATCCCACACTGGTACTGGGAGGGATCCCAGTATGTCCCATCACGGTGCTGGCAGGGATCCCAGTGGGTCCCATTATGATCCTGGGAGGGATCCCAGGGCGCCCCAAGGGGAGGTTTGGGGGATCCCCTCCCCCCGCGCCCCCCCCAACGCACCCCCCCGCCCCCAGATCCCGCTGATCCCCACGACGACTCCGGGACAGATCCCGGGGGATCCCAGCATCCCGTGACGCCCCGCCCTGGTGAGTGCCCCAGGGCCCGATCCTGCGGACCCCCCCCAATACCAGGGTGTCCCCCCCGGGAGTCTCACCCCCCCAATCCCAGGAACCCCCCCAAAATCCTCTGGAACCCACCCAGAGCCCCCCCCCAATCCCATGGGACCCTCCCCAGGGTGTCACACTCCCCAGGGTTGCCCCCCCCAGTCCCATCCTCCCCCAGGAAGCCCCCCAAATCCCAGCGACCCCCCCCCAAACACTCTGGGACCCCCCCAGGGACCCCCCACAATCCCAGACCCCAGGGCCCCCCCCAAATCCCAGGGACCCTCCCCAGGGACACCCCTAATCCCACCTGCCCCCAGACCCCCAGGGACACCCCCAAATCCCTGGGACCCCCCCTAAGATCCCCAGGGACACCCCCCAAATCCCAACCCCCGCCAGGGACCCCCCCAATCCTGCCCAACCCCAGCCCCCCCCAGTCCCAGCCCCTCCCCAGGGACCCCCCAAATCCCCAGGACCCTCCCGAAAACTCCCTGGGACCCACCCTGAGCCCCCCCCAACCACATGGGACACCCCCCCCAGGGTGCCACCCCCTCCCCCCAGGGTTGATCCTGCCCCCCAAATCCCCCCACCCCCCCAGTTACTAACTCCCCCCTCCCCCGTTCCAGCCCCCCCTTCCGCCTTCCTCCTCACCCCGGCCGCCCACGCCCAACTCCTCCGTCACCGAAACGGGGGGGGGGCTTTGGGGGGGGCCCCCCCTTACGCCACGGGGGACCCCGCCCCCCTCCACGCCACCCTCTTGAAAGGGGGGGGTGGTTTTGGGGGGCTTCCCCCCCCCCGTTTAGCCACTTTAGCCCAACACCCCGCTTTCCCCCTCCCCTTACGCCTCTTCTACCTCCTCTGTTTATTAGAGGGGGGGGCCCTTAAAAAAGGGGGGGGGCCTCCCCCCGCCCCTCCCCCTCCGCTTCACCGCCGCCCTTTTCCCGGTGGGGGGGGACCCCCCCGAAATCTTTTTACCCCGTTTCGAAGCGGCGGCGGCATTTTGCGCTCAAAACGGGGGGGGGCGAAATAAAAGGGGGGGCCAGGGCTGGTTGCGGGGGTTGGTGGTCTCTTTGGGGGGGGGAGGGGGCCCCCCCATTTTGTTCTGCCGGGCTGTCGTCGCCTATAAGCGATGGTTTGGGGGGGACATGGGGGATAAATTGGGGGGGGCGGCGGAAAAATTATTAAGGGGGGGTCACCCCGCTGCCCCCCCTTATTTGTTAGAGCTGGCAAAGGTTTTGGGGGGCCCTCTAGGGGGTGCCCTGCGGGGGATGGTTTTTAAGATTCCCCCTCCCCCCCCCGGCACCCCTCAACTTCGGGCGGTATTAAAAGTGTTAATGACCCCCCCTGCCCCCCCCCGGGGGGACCCCCAAATTCAGGGGTACCTCCGGCGGGTGATGGCGGCAGAAAAGGGGGGCTGGGGTGGGGGGCAGGGGGTGTTGAGTGCCGCCGCCTCCCTCCTCCCCTCTTGGGGGTCCCCCTTTTTGCCCTCCCACCCACCTTTAGGACCCCCTTTTTTAGGGGGGGGGCCTGGGGGGGACCCCGACGTGGGTGACCGCGCCCGCCTCCACGCTGCTTTAACCGCCGCTTTGGGCCCCCCCAAATTAGCTGCTGTTTTGGGGACCCCCCCCAGGTGCCAAGCCCCGCCCACCCCTCATGGGGGTGGGAGTGGGGATGGGGGGGGCGCCCCCACCCTCCTCCCTGCCCCTACCCCCCCTTGCTGCCTCCGCTGCCTCCCTGACCCCCCCCCGCCCTTCCCGGCCCCCCCCGGGGCCCCCCAAAACCCGGAGGGGTGGGGGAGGGCGGTGGCGGCTCGGGGGGGGCCGGTGGGGGTCAGGCTGCGGTTGAGGGTGGAGCTGCTGGGGGGGGCCCTAAATGGGGACCCCCCACTTGGGGAGGAGCCCCCCCATAAGAGAGACCCCCCCCACGCCGTTGTGGATCCCCCTTTTTCTTCAAGACCCCCCCTTTCTTCACCCCACTCCCTTGCTGGGGCAGGGCCCCCCCTTTCTTTTGGGGACCCCCCCCATGGTGGGGGTCCAGGCCCCTCTTCCCCCACTCTGGAGCCCCTCCCCCACACTTCACGCCCTCCCTCGCCTGCAGCCCCTCCCCCCCCGCCTGCAGCCCCTCCCCCCCGCATCCTAGCCCTGCAATTGCGGGTGGGGGGCTGCACCCCTCAGGACCCCCCCCCGGCCGAGGGGCGCTTGGCGGGGTTGGGGGGGGGAGGGGCGGAGCTGAGCCTCACCCTGCGCCCCCACCTCCCCCTCCCCCCTGCTTTAAACGTCGCCGTCATTTTCACCCCGGGGGGGGGAGACCAAGGTGGGGGGGGAGGGGTCTTCCTCGCCCCCCTCTCCCCCCTCCCCCTCCCTTTAGAGGTTCAACTCCGCCCCCTCGCCCTGCCCCCCCTCTGGGACCCCCCCCGCCGCCGCCGGGCTTTCCGCGCCATGTGGGGGGCCCTGGGGGGGGGCCACCCCGAAAGCCGCTTGGTTTTAAAAGGGGGAGGGGGCGCCCCTCCCCCTGCCCTCACCCCCTTCTTGCTGGACGCGGGGGGAGAGGCGGGGGGATGGGTGGCGGCAGCCGCCCTGCCCCCCCGGGGGGTGGTTTTGGTGAAGGGGGGGGCGGGGGGGGGATGGGTGGAGCTGAGGTGTCAGCGCTGGGGGGGGTTGGTGGCCCTGGCCCGGCTGCTGCGGGGGCAGGGGGAGGCGTGACAGGGCGTGTCAGGGCGTGTCAGGGCGTGTCAGGGTGTGATGGGGCATGTCAGGGAATGTCAGGGTGTGTTGGGGGGTGATGGGGCATGTCGGGGTGTGTCAGGGCGTGTCGGGGCGTGTCAGGGCGTGTCAGGGTGTGATGGGGCATGTCAGGGCATGTCAGGGTGTGTTGGGGGGTGATGGGGTGTGTCAGGGCGTGTCGGGGCGTGTCAGGGTGTGATGGGGTATGTCAGGGTGTGTTGGGGTGTGATGGGGCGTGTCAGGGTGTGTTGGGGTGTGATGGGGCGTGTCGGGCTGTGTCAGGGCGTGTCAGGGTGTGATGGGGTATGTCAGGGTGTGTTGGGGTGTGATGGGGCGTGTCGGGGTGTGTCAGGGCGTGTCAGGGTGTGATGGGGTGTGTCGGGGCATGTCGGGCTGTGTCAGGGCGTGTCAGGGTGTGATGGGGTGTGTCGGGGTGTGCCAGGGTGTGTCGACGTGTGTCAAGGTGTGTCGGAGCATGTTGATGTGTGTCGGGGTGTGAGGGAGCATGATGGGGCATGTCAGGGTGTGAAGGGGTGTGTCGGGGCGTGTCGACGAGTGTCGGGGCGTGAGGGAGCATGATGGGGTGTGGCGGGGCTTGATGAGGTGTGAGAGCGTGGCGAGGCATGTTCAAGGCATGTTCAAGGCATGTTACCGTGTTATTGGGGCATGTTGGGCCTCGTCAGGGCGTGTCGGGGCGTGTCGGGGCGTGTCGACATGCTGGGGCATGAGGGAGAGTGACAAGGCGTGATGGAGCGTGACGCGGTGTGTTCAAGGCATGTCACTGTTATCGGGGCGTGTCGGGCTGTGACGGGGCGTGTCAGGGCGTGGCTGGTCCCTCCCCCGTGGGTGCCGTCACCCCACATGAATACGGGGGAAAGCAGAGCTGGTGTCCGTCTGTCTGTCTGTCTGTCTAGCCAGGGACATGGGGGGGGGGTTGTGGGGAATCTGTGGGGCTGGGAGGGTCCCTGTGGGGCTGGGGGGGGAGCGGGGGGGCCATGGGGACCCCATGGGGCTGGGGACACACAGTGGGGGTCCCATGGAGGGATCTGTGGGGCTGAGAAGGGGATGTGGGGGTGTCCTTGTGGTTCTATGGGGATCCCATGAGGGGGGCTCTGTGGGGCTGGGGGGGACCATGGGGGTCCCATGGAGGGATCTATGGGGCTGGGGGAGGGGATGTGGGGGTCCCATGGGGTGGGGGGGGGCACACTGGGGTCCCGTGGGGCTGGGGGAGGGCCCTGAGAGGTGACATGGGGGTGCTGGGGGGGGGCCATGGGGGTTCCATGGGACTGGGGGGGGGCCTGAGGAGTGACATGGGGGGGTTCCATGGGGGGGGGGGGGTGGTGGGGTGTCATTTGGGGTTGGGGGCGCCCGCAGAGCCCCCGCCCCCGCCCAGAACTACGACTCCCATCGTGCCCCGCGCCGCGCGCCGGCTCCTGGCGGCGCCGTATTTCCGGCGCCTGATGCAAACGTCACTTCCGCTTCCTCCTCCCCCGCCCCTCCCCGCCATGGCGGCCGGGCTGCGGCTGCGGGCGGCCCCCGGCGGGGCCCAGCCCCGGCTCCAGGCCCAGCTCCTGCCCTGCCGCGTCCTCCACGACGGACCCGCGCCCGTGGGCGGCTTCCTGCGGGCCCGGCCCGGCCCCGGCGGCGGTGAGGGGCGGGGGGGGCTTGGGGGGCTCTTGTGGGGCTGGGGAGAGGGAAATGGGGGGCCTGGGGGGCTGCTGGGAGGCTGGGTCAGGAAATGGGAGGCGGAGGAGACCTTTGGGGGGAGGGGAACGGGGGGCTTCTGTGGGGCTGGAGAGGGAAATGAGGGCCCAGGAGGGGGCTGGGAGGCTCCTGGGGGGGCTCTTGTGGGGCAGGGAGAGGCCTGTGGTGTTGAGGGGGTAACTGTGGGGGGCTGCTGTGGGAATGGGGGAGTTGTGGGGCTGCTGTGAGGGGAAATGTGGGTCTGGGGGTGTTGGGGGTGTCAGGATGGGGGGTGGGGATCCAGGGTGGTTCCTGTAGGGCTGCGGGGGCCACTATGGGGCTGGGGGAAGGGCTCAGAGGAAGCTGTTTGGGGGGTGGGGGGGGGGCACAAGGCTGCTATGGGGCAGGTTTAGGGGTTCCAACCACCTCCCCTGCCCTCACTTTGCTCCTCCCCCCCTTCCCCAGAGCTGTGGGCCTCGTTCCGGGGCCGGCGCTTGGGGGGCAGGGAGCTGCCGCTGCCCCACGGTTACCAGGGAGTGCTGCTGCGGGAGGGGGAGCCCCCCCTTGGTGATGAGGGAGACCCCGAGGTGAGGCTGCCCCATACGTGGGGGGATGTCTGTCTTGCTGTGGGTTAGAGCTCCTCATATACCCTTCCCCTGTAAGGCAGAGCCCCCCCATAACCACTTTCTATGGGGCAGGTTGAGTTGTTTGCCCCACCCCCTCGCTAACCTCTGACCTTTGACCCCCAGGCCCGGTGTGTGACAGTGACGGGGACCTTCGATGCCATCACGGAGTGGGGGGCTGATTCCGTCCCCTCCCCTGCCGAGGGGCTGGCCCTGGCGCTGCAGTGGGAGCCGCTCGCCCGTGCGGTGGGTCCTGGGGGTCTGGGGTCTGCGCTTATGGGTCCTGGATGCAGGGGTCTGCACTTGGGTGTCTGGGTTTGCACTTATGGGTCTCGGACACTGGGGTTTGCACTTGGGGGGTCCCGCAGTCTGCGCTTGGGGAGTCTGGACGTGGGGGTCCACACTTGGAGGTCCCAGATGCTGGGGTCCGCACTTGGGGGTCCCGGATAATGGGGACTGTACTTTGGGGGCTCTGGGGTCTGCACTTATGGGGCCTGGACACGGGGGCCCACAGTTGGGGGTCCAGACTCTGGGGTCAGTGTTTGGGGGTCCTGGACGCTGGGGTCTGTTCTTATGGTACCGGGAGACCTGGATCTGCACTTGGGGGGTCCCGGGGTCTGCACTTGGGGGTCCCGGATGCCTGGGTTCCCCCTCACTTTACTCTTTCCCCCAGATCCACGCCCCGATCTCCGATGACAGTGATGAGGAGGCGGAGCCATGACAGACCCCACCTACCCACAAAGCTCCTCCCTTTGGTGGGTGGAGCCTGAGTAAGCCACACCCACCCACCGAGTCAATAAAGGAGCCAGACAATTAGGTGACGATGTTTAATTAGCGCTTGGGGCGGGGGGGTAACAGGGGGGTTGGGGCTGGGTGGGTGTGGCCCGGTGGGTGGGGCCGGGTGGGCGTGGCCGGGTGGGCGTGGCCTCACCACTTGCCCCGTTTGCTCCAGTCCTTGGGGGTGAAGTGGAGGCACTTGGCGTCGATGCGCAGCACCCGCTTCAGCATCGCCCGCTCGTGGCCCTCCACGATGTCCTCCGAGAGCGTCAGGATGTACTGCCCCTGTGGGGTGGGGGGCGCCGGGGGGGCTAGGGGGGCGCCGGGGGGGCACCCGGGGGTGGGGGGGCTGGGGGGACACCCAGGGGTCTGGGGAAGGGACCTTGGATGGGGGGAGCTGGGGGGATGCCTGGAGATTTGGGGATGGGACCTGGGGGGTCCAGGGGATGTCTGGTGGGACACCCAGGGGTCTGGGGAGGGGACCCAAGGGTTGGGGGTGGGAGCGTGCCAGGAGGGCACCCAGGGGTCTGGGGGGACCCCAGGGTGTGAGGTGGGGACCTGGGAGGGCACCCAGGGGTCTGGGGAGGGGATCAAGGGGTTTTAGGGGGGCACCTGGGGTTGGTGGGGGCCACTCAGGGTGTCTGGAGGGGGCACCCATGGATCCGGGGGGGGCACCCCGGGTTCGGGACCACCCCCCCCCTACCATGATCCCCCCCAAGCTTTGTGACACCCCAAAAGCAGAGCCAGGCTCCCCTCCCCACGCTCCCCACAGCTTTTTGCGGGTCTCTCGCATACCCCTCCCCCACCCCGGGGGACCCCTTACCCCCCCTCCCCCCACCCCAGGGCCCCCCCAGGGCCCCCCCAGGACTTGGGGGCGCACCTTGTAGTAGTTGATGAGGTTGAGGTACTGGAGGGTGGAGATGACGTCCTCCTTCTTGATGCTGGTGATCTCACTGATCTCGCTGCGGGGGAGGGGTGGTGGGGGTGGGGCTGGCACCCCCAGACCCTGCCCCACCCTGCCCCGGGCCTCCCCAAACCCCACCCCCCCACCCTTTGCTGGGCTCCAGGGAAACCCTGAGGGTTAGGGAAGGGGGTGGGGCCTCAGGGAGAAGGGGTGTGGCCTCGAGAAGGGGTGTGGCTTGGGGTGGGTGGGGTTTTCTCCATGGGGGTGGGGCCTGAGGGGGGCAGAGCCTGGCACACCACACCTATCCTGGATGGCTGGGAATGGAAAAGGGGTGGAGCCTAGAACAGGGTGTGGCACATGGGGTGTGTCCTGGGTGGGGTGGGTGGGACTTAGAAGAATACCCTGGGGTCAAAGGGGCGGAGCCTAAAATGAGGAAGTGGTCTAGATAGAGGGGTGTGGCCTCAACTGGGCGGGGCCTTGGGACCAGGAAGAGCTCTGGGATCCCTTGAGGAAAGGAAGGGGGTGGAGCTTTGTGGAGGGGGCGGGGCTTTGGTGTAAGGGCGGGGCTTTGGTGTAAGGGCGGGGCTTTGTAGTGGCATGGGGTGGAGCTTTTAGGGAGGGGTGGAGCTTTTAGGGAGGGGTGGAGCTTTTAGGGGTGGAGCCTTGGTGAGGGGTTGGAGTTTTGGGAAGCGAATGGAGCTTTGGGGAGGGGGTGGAGCTTTGGGGAGGGGGGTGTGGCCTGGGGAAGGGGCGTGTCCAGAATGGGCGGGGCTCACTTGATGGTGATCTGGGGGCGCTCCCCGCCCTCGGCCTTCAGCCCCATGAGGATCTCGAGGATGGTCTGGGACCAGTAGCTGCGGTACGAGAGGAGCCCCAGGTCCGAGAGCGGCTTCTCGGGGGTCCCCGTCTTCCCCTCCACCTTGGAGAGCTCGTAGCCTGGGGGGGAGGGGGGCAACATTCGGGGGTGTCACACCCGGGCGGGGCCACCCCACCCTACAGGGGAGGTTTGGGGGTTGCTCCCCCCAACCCCAAAAGTTCTGCAAGGCCCTTTTGGGGGATTTCAGGGTCTCCTGGAGGGCTTTCCCCACCCTGAGGAGGGATTTTGGGGAGCCCCAGGGGGGCTTTGACCCCCTGAGAGGGTTTTTAGGGTCCCCCAGCATGGTTTGTCCCATGAAGAGTTTTTGGGGTCCCCCATTGTATTATTATATGCTTAGGGAGGAGGGATTTTTTTTGGGGGGTCTCCCTTGGCATCATTTGCCCCACAGAGGGGTTTTTGGGGTCCCCGATGTGTTTTGGGGTGCCCCAAGCAGCATTTGACCTCCTGGGAGAGTTTTTGGGGGTCCCCCATGGCAGATTTGCTCTATGGGGGGGGATTTGGGGTCCCCCCCCAATATTTTGGGACACCCTGGGCGGGGTGGGGGGGTGGATGTTGATCACCTGGGACTGTTTCAGAGCCTTTTAAGGAGAGATTTTGGGGTGTCTCAAAGTATTTTTGGGGTCCCTGGGAGGATGGTGTCCCCCCCCCCCAAAGGTCTTCAGAAACTGTCAAAAGGATTTTGGGGTACCCCCCCCAAGAATTTTTGGGGTTCTGGGGTGGGGGGAAATATATTCCCCCCTGGGAATTTTAAGGGTTTATCAAAGGGGTTTTGAGGCATGTCAGGGGAGGTTTGTGGGGGGCTGCTTTGGGGAAGGTTTGGGGGGGGTCCTTGGGGGTTTGGGGGGTCCTGGGGGGGGTTGGGATTTGGGGGGGTCGCTCACTGAACTCGATGAGCAGCTTGCCGTAGCCCCGGCGCTGGTAGGGGGGCAGGGTGAGGATACAGGCCACGTTGTAATCCTCCGTTGATTCCTTCTCCTGGGACACCCCCCCCCACGAGGTTAGGCAGCACCCCAAAACCCCCCCAAACCCCCATGACTCCCCCAGGACCCTCCCAACACCCCCATGACCCCCCCTAAACCCTGCCAGCATCCCAACCTCCCCCCGAAATAACCCCAAACCCCCCATGATCCCCCTAAACCCCCCCAGTGCCCCAAACCCTGCCTCTGGACCCCCCCAAACCCCCCAGGGACTCCCCAGGATCCCCAGAAAGCCTTAGAGCCCCCCCAAATTCCCAGGATTCCCCCCAAACCCCTGGGATGGCCCTAAACCCCACAGGACCCCCGAAACCCCTTAGGCCCCCCCTAAACCCCCCCTCGGCGCCCCAAAACACCCCCATGACACCCCCAACCCACCCCCTCAGTGCCCCAAACCCCCCCCCGGACCCTCCCAAAACCCCTGGGACCCCCTTAACCCTCCCCAGGACCCCCAAACCCCCCTGGGACCCCCCCAAACCTCCCCCAGATGCCCCTAAACCCTCCAGGACCCCCCAAATGTGCCTGGGACCCCCAAACTCTCCCTGGGACCACACATGACCCATAAAATCCCCCAGAACACCCCCCCGAGAGCCCCCCCAAACCCTTCCCCACCCACACAGCCCCCAGGGACCCCCTCTGGACCCTTTCCCACCCCGCTATCCCACAGGGACCCCCCCCAGGACCCTTCCCCACCCCCCCAAATCCCCCCTAGGACCCTTCCCCAGCCCCACAAGACCCTCCCCTACCCCTTCATCCCCCACTAGGGCTCCCCCATATCCTTTCCAACCCCACCTCAACCCTCTCAAAAGTCCTTTTGACCCCTCCAGGATGCCCCAGAAGCCCCCCAAAGCCCCCATGACCCCTCCAAGACCCCCCCCGAGCCCCCCAAACCTTGGAGAAGTAGCCGACGATGTGGAAGCCCTTGCAGTCGTACTCGGTCATGACGTAGAAAAGAAAAGGGTCCGTGTCGTAATATAACGTCTTGTGGTCCAGAAAACACTTGGCCAAGAGGCAAAGGTTCTGCGAATAACTCTGGGGGGGGGGGTCCGGGGGGGTCAGGAGGGACCCCAATATTTGGGGGGTACCCTTTTGGACCCCCCCCCAAATCCTACTTTACCTTATTTTTGCGGCCGTCGATCTCGAAGAAGGAGATTGTGCCTTTGCGGTAGATCTCGTTGCCCGGGGGGTGTCGTAGGTCGCATTTGGTCTTTGGGGAGGGGGGGGGGAAGGATAAAAATAAAAGGAGGGGGGTTAAAAAGGGGTGTAGGGGGTGAATTGGACCCCTGGGGGGGGGTTGGGGGGCGGCAGCATCCCCCAGGAGGGGTAAGGAGTGGGGTGGGGGGGGTAGTTCTGTGCTGGGGAGGGGCGATGTGTGGCCTTAGGGGGGGCGTTGATGCCCCGGGGGGGGGTTTTCAGTGTTACCCTGGGGTCCCCAAACCACCCTGGGGGGGCTCAGGTCTGCCGGGGGGGGGGGGGGCAGAACAACCCTGGGGGTCCCCATGCTGCCTTGGGGTACCCTGGGGGGGGTCAGTGTTACCCCGGGGGACCCCAAACTACCTTGGGGGGGCTGTGTGTTTCAGATCTACCCTGGGGGGGGTTCAGTGTTAACCTGGGGGTCCCCAAACCACCCCAAGAAAGGCCAATCCACCCAGTGGGGGAGGTCCCCAATCCCCTGACAGGGGTCCCCAAACCACCTTGGGGGGGCTCAGATCTACCTTGGGGGTCCCCAAACCACCTTGGGGGGGCTGTGTGTTTCAGATCTACCCTGGCGGGATTCAGTGTTACCCTGGGGGTCCCCAAACCACCTGGGGGGGCTCCAATCTGTCCTGGGGGGGGTTCAGTGTTACCCTGGGGGTCCCCAAACCAACTGGGGGGGCTCCGATCTGTCCTGGGGGGGGGGTTCAGTGTTACCCTGGGGGTCCCCAAATCACCTTGGCGAGGGCTCTGATCTGCCCGGGGGGGGTTCAGTGTTACTGTGGGGGTCCACAACCACCTTGGGGGGGGTGGGGATGGGGCTCAGATCTACTCTGGGGGTCCCCAAACCACCCTAAGCAAGGCCAATCCACCCGAGGGGGTCCCCAATCCCCCCGAGTGGGTCCCTGATCATCAAGGGGGTGTCCCCAGTTGTCGGGGGGGGTCCCCAGTCGTCGGGGGGGGGTCCCTACCAGGTGTCGCTGGAGGCAGCGGAGGCTGTGGCCGTACTTGAGGCAGAACTCGCAGAGGTAGAGGACGGGCAGCGCCGTCAGCTCCTGGGGGTAGGGGGAGAAGTACCAGGGCTTGAGGCGGTGCCGCCCCAGCTCGATGCACTCGATGTTCTTCATCCGCGTGACGATGTCGTCGTGGCTACGATCGGAAACCAGGCTGCCCGTCATCCGCGGCGCCGAGGGGGCTCCGTCCGAAGAGTCCTGAGAGTCCTGGGGCGGAGAAAGGGGTCACCCGTGAGGACCCCCCTCCCCAAAATCCTCCTTAATGCAGGATTCTGCCTTCCCCTGCCTCAGTTTCCCCACTTTCAAGGCTATTTCTCCCCCTTTTTGCCCCATTTCCCTTCCCCGCCTCAGTTTCCCTAATTTAAGGTTGGTTTCCCTCCCATTTTTTTCCTGTTTCCCCCCCTTTCCCTTGGTTTCTCTCAATCAGGGGCTGTTTCTCCCTTCCCTGCCGCAGTTTCCCCATTTCAAGCCCTTTTTACCCCCAATTCTTCCCATTTCCCCCTCTCTTACCTCAGTTTCCCTCAATCGGGGCCACTTCTCCCTTCTGCTGCCTCAGTTTCCCCATTTCAGGCCTTTTTTCCCCCCCCATTTCTTCCCATTTCCCCCCTCTTACCTCAATTTCTCTTAATCAGGGGCTGCTTCTCCCTTCCCCTGCCGCAGTTTCCCATTTCAATCATTTCCCCCCCCTTTTTAAACAATTTCCCCATTTCTTCTCTCAGTTTCTCTCAATCAGGGGCCACGTCTCCCTTCCCCACCACAGTTTCCCCATTTCAAGCCCATTTCCCCCCCCTTTTTGACCAATTTCCCCCTCTCTTACCTCAGTTTCTCTCAATCAGGGGCTGCTTCTCCCTTCTGCTGCCGCAGTTTCCCCATTTCAAGCCCTTTTCCCCCCCTTTTTGCCCAATTTCCCCCTCTCTTACCTCAGTTTCTCTCAATCAGGGGCCGCTTCTCCCTTCCCCACCACAGTTTCCCCATTTCAAGCCCTTTTTCCCCCCTTTTTGACCAATTTCCCCCTCTCTTACCTCAGTTTCTCTCAATCAGGGGCCACTTCTCCCTTCTGCTGCCGCAGTTTCCCCATTTCAAGCCTTTTTTCCCCCCTTTTTGCCCAATTTCCCCCTCTCTTACCTCAGTTTCCCTCAATCAGGGGCCGCTTCTCCCTTCCCCCACCTCAGTTTCCCCATTTCAAGCCTTTTTTCCCCCCTTTTTGACCAATTTCCCCCTCTCTTACCTCAGTTTCCCTCAATCAGGGGCCGCTTCTCCCTTCTGCTGCCTCATTTTCCCCATTTCAAGCCTTTTTTCCCCCCTTTTTGCCCAATTTCCCCCTCTCTTACCTCAGTTTCTCTCAATCAGGGGCCGCTTCTCCCTTCCCCCGCCGCAGTTTCCCCAGTTTAAGGTTGGTTTTTCTCCCTTCTCCCATTTTCCCCTCCCTGCCTCAGTTTCCCCAATTCAAGCCTCTTTTATCCCCATTTTCAATCTCAATTTCCCCAATTGAAGCTCTTTTCCCCCCATTTCTTCTCCCAGTTCCCCTCCCCCGCCTCAATTTCCCTCCACCACAGGCTCCCCCTCCCCT
Organism: Phalacrocorax carbo; assembly: GCF_963921805.1. Lineage (NCBI taxonomy): Eukaryota > Metazoa > Chordata > Aves > Suliformes > Phalacrocoracidae > Phalacrocorax > Phalacrocorax carbo. Next base: position 236,343 of record NC_087544.1, on the reverse strand, counting down.
CCTGTGCCTCAGTTTCCCCATTTCAACGCTCTTTTCCCCCCCTTTTTTGCCCCATTTTCCCCTCCCCTGCCCCAGTTTCCCCAATTTAAGGCTGTTTCTCCCCCCGCCGTGTCCCCCCCCCATGTCCCCCCCGTGTCCCCCCACCTCATCCGTGCCCAGACAGGCCGATTTCCTCTTCCGTCCCGGCTGAGCGGCCACTGCCCGGCGAGCGGAGCCGTTCTGCAAAGGGGGGGAGGTATTTAGCAACCCACCCCCCCCCCAAAACGTGGGGGACCCCCCCAAAACGTGGGGGACCCCCCCCAGGGGCTGGGGACCCCCACAATGGTCATAGGACCCCCCCAGAGAGGCCAGAGAACCCACCCAGTGTATAGGGACACCCCCCCCCCCCCCAGGATTTGGGGACCCCTCCAAGGATGTGGGGAATCCCTAGCTTTTGGGGACCCCCCCCCAGACACGAGGAAGCCCCCCAAAACGTGGGGACCCCCTCCAATGGTCATAGGAGACCCCAGAGGGACCAGAGAAATGGCCCAGGACAGAGGGACCCCCCCCCCAAGGATGTGGGGACCCCCCCATCTTTTGGTGACACCCCACCCCCTCCAGGGCTTGGGGACCCCCCTAGATGTGGAGACCCCCCCCAAGACATGGGGGGACCCCCCCAATGGTCATAGGACCCCCCCAAAGAGGCCACAGAAACCACCCAGGGCAGAGGAACACACACCCCCCCCAGATTTAGGGACCCCCCCCAGGGCAGAGGGACACCCCAAAGGGGTTGGGGACCCCCCCAGGATGTGGGGACCCCCCCCAAAACATGGGGATCCCCCGAGGGGTTGGGGACCCCCCCCAATGGTCACAGGACACCCCAGAGAGGCCAGAGAAAGCACCCAGGGCATAGGGACCCCTCCCAGGACAAGGAGGGACCCCCCCCCCCCAGATTTGGGGACCCCCCCCAGATTTGGGGACCCTCCCCCAGGGCAAAGGGACCCCGCCAGGATTTGGGGACCCCTCCATGGGGTGGGGACCCCCCTCCAGGGCCAGAGGAGCCCCCCCAAAATGTGGGGACCCCCTTCAGTGTTTGGGCCCCCCCCCAGGTTTGGGGATCCCCCAGGGGTAACTGGGGGGTTACTGGTGTTACTGGGGGGCTACTTTGGGGTGACTGGTTGGTTACTTGTTAGTTACTGGTGTTACTGGTTGGTTATTCATTGGTTACTGGTGTTACTGGGGGGTTACTGGTTGGTTATTCATTGGTTACTAGTGTTACGGGCTGGTTACTGGTTGGTTATTCATTGGTTACTGGTGTTACTGGGTGGTTACTGGTTGGTTATTCCTTGGTTACTGGTGTTACCAGGTGGTTACTAATCAGTTATCGGTGTTACTGGGTGGTTACTGGTTGATCACTGGTTAGTTACTGGTGCTATTGGGCACTTACTGGCTTTACTGAGCGCTTACTGGTCTCTTACTGGGAAGTACTGGGAAATGACTCATGTTACTGCATAATCATAGGTCTTGCTGAGTAGTTACTGGTTAGTTACTGGTGTTACTGGTTGGTTATTGGTGTTACTGGGCAGTGATTGCCTTCACTACCAGACTACTGGTGTTACTGGGACATACTGGAAAATGACTGGTGCTGCTGGACGTTTCCCAGTTGCTACTGGTGTGAATGAGAAGTTTCTGCACAGTTATTGGTGCCGCTGGTTAGTTACTGGTTGGTTAGTGGTGTTACTGGTCAGACTGTGGTGTTACTGGGTAGTTACTGGTTTTATTGGGAATATACTGGTTTTATGGGGAAGTACTGGGAATTACGGGCGTTACTGGAAAGTTGCTACTTGATACTGGTGGGAACACAAAGTTTCTGACCAACTACTGGTGCTACTGGGCAGTTACTGGTGTTACTGGGCGCTTACTGGCGTTACTGGGCAGTAACTGGGCAGTAACTGGGCGGTTACTGGGAGGAACTGGGCTCACCTGGGGGAAGACGGAGGCCTGCGAGGTCTCGGTGGGGGCGGGGACGGGTGTGGCAGGTGACACCACCTCCACCTTCCGCTTCTGTGGGGACACCCGTCAGTCCCTCCCAGTCCCTCCCAGTACCGCCCAGTCCATCCCAGTCTCTCCCAGTACCACCCAGTCCCTCCCAGTCCGGCCTAGCCCTGCTGCTGGGGGCAGCTGGGAGCAGTAAGAGGGTCTGTTGCCCCTCCCCAGTGCTCCCAGTATTGCCCCAGTAGCCCCTGGTAGGCCCCAGTGCCACCCGCCAACGCTCCCAGAATCACCCCAGTGCTCCCAGTATTGCCCCAGTAGCCCCTGGCAGGCCCCAGTGCCGCCCACCAATACTTCCAGTATCACCCCAGTGCTCCCAGTATTGCCCCAGTAGCCCCTGGCAGGCCCCAGTGCCGCCCACCAATGCTCCCAGAATCACCCCAGTGCTCCCAGTATCACCCCAACAGCCCCCCAGTGCTCCCAGTATCGCCCCAGTAGCCCCTGGCAGGCCCCAGTGCCGCCCACCAATACTTCCAGTATCACCCCAGTGCTCCCAGTATTGCCCCAGTAGCCCCTGGCAGGCCCCAGTGCTGCCCACCAATACTTCCAGTATCACCCCAGTGCTCCCAGTATTGCCCCAGTAGCCCCTGGCAGGCCCCAGTGCTGCCCACCAATGCTCCCAGAATCACCCCAGTGCTCCCACTATCGCCCCAGTTGCGCCTGGCAGGCCCCAGTGCTGCCCGCCAATACTCCCAGTACCACCCCAGTGCTCCCAGTATCACCCCAGCAGCCCCTCGCAGGCCCCAGTGCCGCCCACCAATGCTCCCAGAATCACCCCACTGCTCCCAGTATCACCCCAGCCCCCCAGTGCTCCCAGTATTGCCCCAGTAGCCCCTGGCAGGCCCCAGTGCCACCCGCCAATGCTCCCAGAATCACTCCAGTGTTCCCAGTGTTGCCCCAGTAGCTCCTAGAGGTCCCCAGTATCACCCCAGTGTTCCCAGTGTTGCCCCAGTAGCCCCTGGCAGGCCCCAGTAGCCCACCCAGTGCTCCCAGTATTGCCCCATAGCCCCTCCAATACTCCAGCATTGCCCCAGTAGCCCCTAGTGGTCCCCAATGCCACCCCAGTGCTCCCAGTATGGCCCCAGTAGCCCCTAGCAGGCCCCAATATCCCCCCCCAGTGCTCCCAGTATGGCTCAGCCCAGCCCTGGCCTGGGATGGGGAGGCTCAGGGGACACACCCCCACGGGGACAGGGACACCCGGCTGTGGGGGGGGCTGTGGGGACAGCGATGGGGACACCGGGGTGCTGGTGGGGGGGGGCACAGTGGGGCTGGGGACACATGGCTGGGGGGGATGGGGACCCACTGGGGACAGACTAAGGGACCCACTGGGAGAGGGATGGTGACCCGTTGGGGGCAGGGACCCACTGGGGACAGACCAAGACACCCACTGGGGACAGGGACCTGTTGGGGACAGTGATGGGGACCCACTGGGGACAGGGACGGGGACCCACTGGGGACAGGGATGGTGTTGGGGACAAAACCAGACACCCACTGGGGACAGGGACCCACTGGGGACAGGGATGGTGACAGAGACCTACTGGGGACAGTGACGGGGACCCACTGGGGACAAGGGACAGCGATGGGGACCCATTGGGGACAAAACCAGTGACCCACTGGGGACAGGGACAGGGACCTGTTGGGGACAAAACCAGTGACCCACTGGGGACGGGGACCCACTGGGGACAGGGACCTGTTGGGGACAGACCCAGTGACCCACTGGGGACGGTGACAAACCCCTCCAGAACCAGAAGCTGCCTTGGGGACATGGGGGGTGGGGAGGGGCCACCACGAAACCTCTCAGGGGACCCACGGGGGCCATTTTGGGGCCTGTGGGGGCCATTTTGGGGCCTGTTGGGGGCCATTTTGGGGCCTGTGGGAGCCATTTTGGGGCCTGTTGGGGGCCATTTTGGGGCTCTTTTGGGGCCTTTTGGGGCCATTTGGGGCCCCTGGGGGTTACCGTGGGGCGCTGGGGGGCCGGGGGGGGCTCGGCCTCGCTCTCCTTGGGCAGGTGAAAGCGAAGGGTGATGTGAACCGGCACCGGCACCGGCCCCGGCCCCGACCCCGGTGGCCCCGGTGGCCCCGGCAAGCTCTTCCCGCTGGCGGGGGCTGCCGGCAGCGCCAGGTCCAGGCTCTTCCTCTGCGCCGGGAGGAAGAGGAGGCATTTAGGGGGGGGAACGGGGACGCTGGGGACGTTGGGGATGAAGCCAGCGCGTGGCTTTGGGGACAAACCAAAGGGTGGTGGCCGTCCCCGAGCTGGGTGTGTCCCCCCCCAACCCCCCACCCTGCCCTCGCCGCTTGTGTACCCCCAAAATGGATTCCCTGGTGTCCCCTCCCCTGGTGACAGGGATGTCCCCAAGGTCCCCTAAGGGTTGGGGATGTCCCCAAGATCCCATGTGGGGGTTGGAGATGTCCCCAAGGTCCTGGGGGGGGTGGTGTTGGAGATGTCCCCAAGGTCCTCTAAGGGTTGAGGATGTCCCCAAGGTCCCATCGAGGGGTTTGGGGATGTCCCCAAGGTCCCCTAAGAGTTGAGGATGTCCCCAAGGTCCCATGGGCGGGGTTGGGGATGTCCCCAAGGTCCCCTAACGGTTGAGGATGTCCCCAAGCTCCCACAAGAGTTGGGGATGTCCCCAGGGTCCCACGGGCTGGGGGTGGGGAAAGGGTTGGGGATGTTCCCAGGGTCTGGGGGTGGGGTGGGGATTGGGGACGTCCCCAGGGTCCCACGGCAGGGTTTGGGGATGTCCCCAAGGATTTGGGTGGCCCCTGGACAGGGTGGGGAGGGTCTGGGGATGATCCTTGGGTCTGGGTGTCACCACCTCCACCTCCCAGGGGTGTCCCCAGGGTTCGGGGTGATACGCGGGGTGGCCCCTGACTCTGGATGTCCCCAGGATTTCCCCGTGTCCCCACTGGACCCGGGGATGTCTCCCTGCGGATGCTGGGGGTGTCCCCACCCACCCTGTCCTCCCCCCCCAAAGGGATTTGGGGACATCCCTCAGCTCTGGGTCTGTCCCCAATGGCTCTGGGTGTCCCCTCCTGTCCCCACACTGTTCCCTGTCCCTTCTGTGTCACCCCAGCGCTGTCCCTTGTCTCTTCTGTGTCACCCCATGGCTCTGCTGTCCCTACGCTGCCCCCTGTCCCTGGTGTCACCCCAGGGCTGTCACCTGTCCCCACACTGTTCCCTGTCCCTTCTGTGTCACCCCATGGCTCTCTCCTGTCCCCATGCTGTCCCATCCCCATGGCTGTCCCATCCCTTCTGTGTCACCCCATGGCTGTCACCTGTCCCCATGGCTGTCCCGTCCCTTCTGTGTCACCCCATGGCTCTCCCCTGTCCCCACACTGTCCCCTCTCCCTTCTGTGTCACCCCATGGCTCTCCCCTGTCCCCACACTGTCCCCTCTCCCTTCTGTGTCACCCCACGGCTCTCCCCTGTCCCCACACTGTCCCCTGTCCCTTCTATGTCACCCCACGGCTCTCCGCTGTCCCCACACTGTTCCCTGTCCCTTCTGTATCACCCCATGGCTCTCCCCTGTCCCCACGCTGTCCCCTCTCCCTTCTGTGTCACCCCATGGCTCTCCCCTGTCCCCACACTGTCCCCTCTCCCTTCTATGTCACCCCACGGCTCTCTCCTGTCCCCACACTGTCCCCTCTCCCTTCTGTGTCACCCCACGGCTCTCCCCTGTCCCCACACTGTCCCCTCTCCCTTCTGTGTCACCCCATGGCTCTCCCCTGTCCCCACGCTGTCCCCTCTCCCTTCTGTGTCACCCCATGGCTCTCTCCTGTCCCCACGCTGTCCCCTCTCCCTTCTGTGTCACCCCATGGCTCTCCCCTGTCCCCACGCTGTCCCCTCTCCCTTCTGTGTCACCCCATGGCTCTCCCCTGTCCCCATGCTGTCCCCTCTCCCTTCTGTGTCACCCCATGGCTCTCCCCTGTCCCCACGCTGTCCCCTCTCCCTTCTGTGTCACCCCATGGCTCTCCCCTGTCCCCACACTGTCCCCTCTCCCTTCTATGTCACCCCACGGCTCTCTCCTGTCCCCACACTGTCCCCTCTCCCTTCTGTGTCACCCCACGGCTCTCCCCTGTCCCCACACTGTCCCCTCTCCCTTCTGTGTCACCCCATGGCTCTCCCCTGTCCCCACGCTGTCCCCTCTCCCTTCTGTGTCACCCCATGGCTCTCCCCTGTCCCCATGCTGTCCCCTGTCCCTTCTGTGTCACCCCATGGCTCTCTCCTGTCCCCATGCTGTCCCCTGTCCCTTCTGTGTCACCCCATGGCTCTCTCCTGTCCCCACGCTGTCCCCTCTCCCTTCTGTGTCACCCCATGGCTCTCTCCTGTCCCCACACTGTCCCCTGTCCCTTCTGTGTCACCCCATGGCTCTCCCCTGTCCCCACGCTGTCCCCTCTCCCTTCTATGTCACCCCACGGCTCTCTCCTGTCCCCACACTGTCCCCTCTCCCTTCTGTGTCACCCCATGGCTCTCCCCTGTCCCCATGCTGTCCCCTGTCCCTTCTGTGTCACCCCATGGCTCTCTCCTGTCCCCATGCTGTCCCCTGTCCCTTCTGTGTCACCCCATGGCTCTCTCCTGTCCCCACGCTGTCCCCTCTCCCTTCTGTGTCACCCCATGGCTCTCTCCTGTCCCCACGCTGTCCCCTCTCCCTTCTGTGTCACGCCACAGCTGTCCCCTGTCCCCACGCTGTCCCTGGTGTCCCCCCCCCAGCTCTGTCCCCTGTCCCCAGTTGTCCCCCAGCTCATTCCCCTGCCTCCAACACCCCTCCCCAGACCCACATCCTATCCCCGGGACTTGTGTCCCTCTCCACGTGTCCCCCCCCGCCCCCCGCCGTGTCCCCAAGCTGTCCCCTCACCGGGTCGCGCTCGGGGGAGCCCGGCCGGGAGCCGGGGAGCCCGTTTTTGGTGGGTGTCTTGGCCTCCTTCCGCGGCACCTGCACCCGCTTCAGGTCCAGCCGGTCGTGGGTCACCCATTCGTCCAGTCGCTTGTTGACTGGGGACACGGGGGGGACGACACGAGTGACGATGGCACCCCCATGGCCCCCCGCAGCCTCTGTGTTCCCCCCATATCCCCCCTGTGTCCCCACGCAGCCCCTCCATGTCCCCACCCACCCCTGGGGACACCAGGGGAGACACTCATGGGGTGATGGAGGTGTGTTGGCACCCCTAGGACCCCCCCCATGTCCCCGTACATCCCCTCTGCGTCCCCCCCACAGCCCCTCTGTGACTCCCCATATCCCCCATGTCCCCACACAGCTCCTCCATGTCCCCACCCACCCCTGGGGACACTTGGGGGGGACACTCATGGGGTGATGGAGGGGTGCTGGCACCTCTGTGACCCCCCATATCCTCTCTGTGTCCCCCCATAATCCCTCCATGTCCCCACCCCACCCTTGGAGACACCAAGGGACACTGAGAGGGACACATGGGGGTAACAGGGTGAGTGTTGGCACCCATAGGACCCCTCCCATGGCCCCTCTGTTCCCCCCCAATGGCCTCCCTGTGCCCCTACCCCACCCTTGGGGACACTAAAAGGGGGGGACACAGGGTGATGTGGGGGTGCTGCCCCCCTCCAGGTTCCCACCCCGCCCTTGGGGACAGCAGAGGACACTATGGGGGTGGTGGCCCCCTTGTCCCCCCCCAACCCCATGACCCCCCAACCCTGTGACCCCCCCGAACCCCCCCACTCACAGTCGATGTAGTGGACGTAGAAGAGCTTCCGCCCGCTGATGTCCTTCACGCTCAGGATCTCGGCCAGCGCTGGGGGTGGGGGGGTGTCACCACCCCCCTTTTTGGGGACACTCCCCCCCCAAACCTGGGATGTGCCCCTGGCAGGGGGTCCAAACCCCACCCCTGCCCCCCAAAACACCCCCACCACCCCCCCATGACCCCAACCCCCCACAGAGAACCCCCCCAAAGTACCCCCCATGGGACTCCCCTGCCCGCGGGCCCCGCCCCTCCTCGACAAGCTCCTCCCTTCACAAACCACGCCCCCTTCCCCAGGCCCTCTTCCAGGCCCCTCCCTCTCCTCCACACAGACCACGCCCACAATCCCGTGGAGACCCCGCCCTTCCGTCCTTAGGCCACGCCCGTTCCACTACAGACCCCGCCCTCCCACCTGCAAACCACGCCCCCTCCATCCGCACCCACCCAGCCTAGCCCCGCCCCTTCGCGCAGCCCACGCCCCCAATCTCCCAGTCCCATTCCCTCCCCATCCGCCAAGCCCCGCCCCTTCCCCTCACAGGCTCCTCCCTCCCAAAGCCCCGCCCCGCTCACGCCACTCATCCTCGTTGTCTTGGTTACGGCGCAAGACGGGCAGGCGGCAGCCCTCGGACACCTCCCCCTGCGGGAAGGGGCGGAGCTTCAGCCCTGGAGGGGGCTCGTGGGGGCTCGTGGGCGGCAGGGGGGGTCACCCCAACCGCTCCGGGGGGGTCCCCGTTACCCCCTCCCCGCCCCTCGCTCACCACCTCCGCCATCCTCCCGGCCTCCGCTTCCGGGCTGCCGGACCTACTTCCGGCATTCGCCCCGCCCCTTCCGCCTCCTCCGTGGACGCCACGCCCCTCCCTCTTTCGACACCGTCCAATTACTAAAGCGAAAGGGGGCGCGGCCTTCCCGGCAGCCGTGGTCACGTGGGGTGGCGGTGCTTCCGCAAGCGGCGGCGCGATCGTGTCGCCTCCCCCCCCTCCCATCACGGTGGCCCCGGGACCCCCCCGCCGGGACCCCCCCACCCCCCCCGCCATGGAGGACGGTGAGTGCCTCCCGCTTTCTTTTTGGCCCCCTCCCCCCCCCCCTTTTCTTTTTCCTCCCCGTGTGACGTCAATGACGGCGGGGGCCGTCAGTAGGTTCCAGAGTTAACGCGGGCACTTTAAGGAGGAAGGGGGCGCGGTGTGAGGGGGCGGGGCTTAAGGGAGGGTTTTGGGGGGGCCTCCCCCAGTGACCCCACCCCAAATGTGAACCCCCCCCCTTTTTTTTTTTAACCCCCAGTGACCCCCCCGGATCTTCTGCCCTTCCTCCTGCAGCAGGACTGGGGTGTGCAGGGTGAGTGGGGGAGGGGCGGGGGGGGGGTGTCCCGGATCCCGGGGTCCCCTATAGGGGGGTGGGGGTGGTCCCCGGACACCTTGGTCCCCCTGCAGTGGGGGAGGGGCTGACGGGGCGCTCCCCCCCCCCGCAGAGCCGGGGGGGGGAGGGGGCGGCGCCCCCTTCGTGGAGATCCTGGAGCAGCCGAAGGCGCGGGGGATGCGCTTCCGCTACAAGTGCGAGGGGCGCTCGGCCGGCAGCATCCCCGGGGAGCACAGCACCGACACCACCAAGACCCACCCCACCATCCGCGTGAGTCTCCAGCAGAAACCAGTATAGACCAGTATAGACCAGTATGCAGTAATACCTGGCCAGGAGCCCCTCCTGACCCCTCCCAACACACCCCCAGTGTCCCTGTCCCTGGGGATCACAGCACTGACACCACCAAGACCCACCCCAGCATTTGTGTGAGTCTCCCAGTACAGACCAGTATAGACCAGTATAGACCAGTATGCAGTAATACCTGGCCAGGAGCCCCTCCTGACCCCTCCCAACACACCCCCAGTGTCCCTGTCCCTGGGGATCACAGCACTGACACCACCAAGACCCACCCCAGCATTTGTGTGAGTCTCCCAGTACAGACCAGTATAGACCAGTATGCAGTAATACCTGGCCAGGAGCCCCTCCTGACCCCTCCCAACACACCCCCAGTGTCCCTGTCCCTGGGGATCACAGCACTGACACCACCAAGACCCACCCCAGCATCTGTGTGAGTCTCCCAGTATAGACCAGTATAGACCAGTATGCAGTAATACCCACCCAGGAACCCCCCGACCCCCCCCAGTGCCCCCCTGGTGTCCTTGTCCCCAGGATAAACAACCCCACCTCAACATGACCCCCCCACCCCCAATCTATATGAGCCTCCCAGTATAAACCAGTATGCCCCCCATTGCCCCTCCAGCACCCCCATCCCCTGCAAACACAACCCCTCCCCGCCGTGACCCACACCCCATCTGTATGAGCATCCCAGTATAAACCAGTATGCACCAGTACCTGCCCAGGAACCCCCCTGACCCCTCCCAGCACCCCCGCGGTGTCCCAGTCCCCAGGGAGCACAGCACTGCCACCACCAAGACCCACCCCACCATCCGCGTGAGTCTCCCAGTAGAAACCAGTATAGACCAGTACCTGCTCGGGAACCCTCTTGTCCCCTCCCAGTGCTCCCCCCCCGCCCCAGCACCCCTATCCCCAGGAAATACAACCGCCGCCCCACTGCGACCCCCATGACATTTATATGGGTGTTGTAGTATGAACCAGTATAAACCAGTATGCACCACTACCTGCCCAAAAACCCCCCTGACTCCTCCCAGTCCCCCCGCAGCACCCCCACCCCCTGCAAACACAACCCCCACCCCACCGCCCCGCCCCCCTTCCCCTTCCCCGACCCTCCCAGTGCAAACCAGTGCAAACCAGTGCGACGCTCCCCCCTGCAGGTGAACAACTACCGGGGCCCGGGGCGGGTGCGGGTGTCGCTGGTGACGAAGGAGCCCCCCCACCGCCCCCACCCCCACGAGCTGGTGGGCAAAGACTGTCGCCATGGTTACTACGAGGCCGAGCTGCCCCCCGAGCGCAGCGTCCACAGGTGGGGGGGAACCCCAAAAATGGGGGGGGGGGGGGGCCATAATGGGTGGACCCCAAAATAGGGGGGCCCAAAAATGGGGGGGGGGCCCAAAAATGGGGGGGACCCCAAAATGGGTGGGCCCATAATGGGGGGGCACAATAATGAGGGGACCCCAAAATGGGGGGACCCCAAAATGGGGAGACTCAATAATGGAGGGGGACTGTAAAAATGGGGGGTGGGACCCCAAAAATGTGGGGGGACCCAAAATGGAGGGGGGTGCAATAATGGGGACCCCATAATGGGGGGGCCTAAAATTGGGGGACCCCAAGAATGGGGGCACAGTAACGGGGGGACCCCAAAAACGGGGGGACCCCAAAATGGGTGGGCCCATAATGGGGGGGGGCGCAATAATGGGGGGACCCCATAATGGGGGGCGTGCAATAATGGGGGGGCCCAAAATGGGGGGACTCAATAATGGGGGGGACGGTAAATATGGGGGGTTGGACCCCAAAAATGAGGGGGGTGCAAAAATAGAGGGGGGTGCAATAATGGGGACCCCATAATGGGGGGCAGGGCACAATAATGGGGGGGCCTAAAATTGGGGATCCCAAGAATGGGGGGACTCAAGAATGGGGGCACAGTAATGGGGGACCCCAAAAATGGGGGACCTGATAATGGGGACCCAAATAATGGGGTGGTCCCCAATAATGGGGGGACCCCAAAAATAGTGAGGGCCCAATAATGGGGGCATCCAATAATGGGGGGGTGCAATGAGGGACCCTAATTATGGGGGGCCCCAAAAATGGGGGGACAACCCAAAAATGGGGGGCCAATAATGGGGGACCTCAAAAATGGGGGAGTTCCTAGTAATGGGGGGGCACCAAAAATGGGGGACCCCAGTAATGGGGCGCACCCCAGTAATGGGGGGGACCCTGATAATGGGGGGCCCAAAAATGGGGGGGCCAATAACGGGAATCCCAGTAATGGGGACCCCAATAATGGGGGGGAGCCTAAAAATGGGGGGAGCCAATAATGGGGACCCCCGAATATATGGGGTGCCCTCCATAACGGGGGGACACCCCCCCCCAAGCTGACCCCCTGCCATTTTGGGGCCAGTTTCCAGAATTTAGGGATTCAGTGCGTGAAGAAGCGGGAGCTGGAGGCGGCCGTGGCCGAGCGCATCCGCACCAACAACAACCCCTTCAACGGTACTGGGAGGCACTGGGAGGGACTGGGGGTTACTGGGAGGCACTGGGAGGCACTGGGAGCAGGGCTGAGGGTTACTGGCAGACGCTGGGAGGGACTGGGGGTTACTGGGAACAGGGCTGGGGGTTACTGGCAGACGCTGGGAGGGACTGGGGGTTACTGGGAGGCACTGGGAGGCACTGGGAGGGACTGGGAGCAGAGCTGGGGGTTACTGGCAGACGCTGGGAGGGACTGGGGGTTACTGGGAAGTCCTGGGAGGGACTGGGAGCAGGGCTGGGGGTTACTGGGAGGGACTGGGAGGGACTGGGGGATACTGGGAAGTCCTGGGAGGGACTGGGAGCAGGGCTGGGGGTTACTGGCAGACGCTGGGAGGCACTGGGAGTTACTGGGAGGGACTGGGGGTTACTGGGAGGGGCTGGAGGGGTGCAGGGGGGAACTGGGGGTTACCAGGAGGGATTGGAAGGTGCTGGGGGTTACTGGGAGTTACTGGGAGGGGCTGGAGAGGCACAAGAGGGTACTGGGAGGCAGTGGGACAGACTGGGAGGGGCTGGGGGTTACTGGGAGGGGTTGGGGGGTACTGGGAGGGACTAGGGGTTAATGGGAGGGACTGGGAGGGGGCTGGGGGTTACTGGGAGGGGTTGGGGGGTACTGGGAGAGACTAGGGGTTAATGGGAGGGACTGGGAGGGGGCTGGGGGTTACTGGGAGGCGCTGGGAGAGACTGGGGTTAATGGGAGGGACTGGGAGGGGGGCTGGGGGATACTGGGGGGGCTGGGGGGTACTGGGAGGGACTGGGAGAGACTGGGGTCAATGGGAGGGACTGGGAGGGGGGCTGGGGGTTACTGGAGATGATTGTGGGGGGGTTGCTAGGGGTGCCGGGGTGTTACTGGTGGGTACTGGTGGGTACTGGAAGCACTGGGGTGTTACGGGGAGGTTAGTGGGGGTGGCGGGGTTGTTGCTGGAAAGCACGGCTGGTTACTGGAGGGGATTGGGGGGTTACTGGGTGGACTGGGGGGGTTGCTGGGGGGGTTACTGGTGGGGACTGGTGGTTACTGGGAGCACTGGGGAGCTGACGGTGTGCCCGGGCAGTGCCGGCGGAGCAGCGCGGGGGCGAGTACGACCTGAGCGCGGTGCGGCTCTGCTTCCAGGTGTGGGTGCGGGGCCCCGGGGGGCTGCGCCCCCTGCCCCCCGTCCTCTCGCAGCCCGTCTACGACAACCGTGAGTCCCCCCGAGAGCCCCCAGACCCCCCCCAAGACCCCCCGACCCCCCGACACCCCCAGATCCCCCCGAGCCCCAAGACCCCCCGACACCCCCAGATCCCCCCGAGCCCCCGACACCCCCAGATCCCCCCGAAGTCCCAGACCCCCCCCAAGACCCCCCGACACCCCCAGATCCCCCCGAAGTCCCAGACCCCCCCCAAGACCCCCCGACACCCCCAGATCCCCCCGAAGTCCCAGACCCCCCCAAGACCCCCCAACACCCCCAGACCCCCCCCAAGACCCCCCGACCCCCCCAGATCCCCCCGAGCCCCCAGACCCCCCCCAAGACCCCCCGACACCCCCAGATCCCCCCGACCCCCCGACCCCCCCAGATCCCCCCGAAGTCCCAGACCCCCCCCAAGACCCCCCGACACCCCCAGATCCCCCCGACCCCCCGACACCCCCAGATCCCCCCGAAGTCCCAGACCCCCCCAAGACCCCCCAACACCCCCAGACCCCCCCCAAGACCCCCCGACACCCCCAGATCCCCCCGAAGTCCCAGACCCCCCCCAAGACCCCCCGACACCCCCAGATCCCCCCGAAGTCCCAGACCCCCCCCAAGACCCCCCGACACCCCCAGATCCCCCCGAAGTCCCAGACCCCCCCCAAGACCCCCCAACACCCCCAGATCCCCCCGAAGTCCCAGACCCCCCCCAAGACCCCCCGACACCCCCAGATCCCCCCGAAGTCCCAGACCCCCCCCAAGACCCCCCGACACCCCCAGATCCCCCCGAGCCCCAAGACCCCCCGACACCCCCAGATCCCCCCGAAGTCCCAGACCCCCCCCAAGACCCCCCGACACCCCCAGATCCCCCCGAGCCCCAAGACCCCCCGACACCCCCAGATCCCCCCGAAGTCCCAGACCCCCCCCAAGACCCCCCGACACCCCCAGATCCCCCCGAAGTCCCAGACCCCCCCCAAGACCCCCCGACACCCCCAGATCCCCCCGAAGTCCCAGACCCCCCCCAAGACCCCCCGACACCCCCAGATCCCCCCGAAGTCCCAGACCCCCCCCAAGACCCCCCGACACCCCCAGATCCCCCCGAAGTCCCAGACCCCCCCCAAGACCCCCCGACAACCCCCAGACCCCCCCCAAGACCCCTGACACCCCCAGACCCCCCCCAAGACCCCCCGACAACCCCCAGACCCCCCCCAAGACCCCTGACACCCCCAGACCCCCCCCAAGACCCCCGACACCCCCAGAGCCCCCCTGAGTCCCAGACCCCCACCAAGACCCCCCAACACCCCCAGAGCACCCCCAACACCCCCTGACACTCCCAGACCCACCCTGAGCCTGCCCGTGCTCCCCAGACCCCCCCCGACACCCCCAGACCCCTTGTAGCTCCTCCCAGATCCCCCCAACACCCCTAGACACCCCCGAGCCCCCCAGATCCCCCCCAGACCCCCCATGGACCCCATGATCCCCCATAGCCCCCCTGGACACCCCCAGACCCCCGATGGACCCCATGATCCCCCGTAGCCCCCCCGGACACCCCCAGACCCCCCATGGACCCCATGATCCCCCGTAGCCCCCCCCGGACACCCCCAGACCCCCCATGGACCCCATGATTCCCCCAGACCCCCCCATAGCCCCCCCAGCCCCCCCATAAGCCCCCCAGATCATGCCATAGCCCCCCGTAGCCCACATGATCATGTGTCACCTCGTGTCGCTCTACGTGGCTCCATGTCACCCCGTGCCACCCCATGTCACCCTGTGTGGCTGGTGTCACCCTGTGTCACCCTGTGTGGCTGATGTCACCCCATGTCACCCCGTGTCACCCTGTGTGGCAGATCTCATCCCATGTCACCCCATGTCACCCCCTGTCACCCTGTGTGGCTGATGTCATCCCATGTCACCCCGTGTCACCCCATGTCACCCCCTGTCACCCTGTGTGGCTGATGTCATCCCATGTCACCCCATGTCACCCGCTGTCACCCCATGTCACCCTCTGTCACCCTGCGTGGCTGATGTCACCCCGTGTCACCCCATGTCACCCCCTGTCACCCTGTGTGGCAGATGTCACCCCGTGTCACCCTCTGTCACCCCATGTCACCCTGTGTGGCTGATGTCACCCCATGTCACCCCCTGTCACCCTGTGTGGCAGATGTCATCCCATGTCACCCCTTGTCACCCCGTGCCACCCGATGTCACCCTGTGTGGCTGATGTCACCCCATGTCACCCCCCTGTCACCCTGTGTGGCTGATGTCACCCCATGTCACCCCGTGTCACCCTGTGTGGCAGATGTCACCCCATGTCACCCGATGTCACCCTCTGTCACCCTGTGTGGCTGATGTCACCCTGTGTCACCCCATGATACCCCGTGTCACCCTGTGTGGCTGGTGTCACCCCATGTCACCCCGTGTCACCCTCTGTCACCCCATGTCACCCTGTGTGGCTGATGTCACCCCGTGTCACCCCATGTCACCCCGTGTCACCCTGTGTGGCCCCACATGACCTTGTGCGAGCCCACGGGGGTCTACATTCCCCAGTGTGTGTCCCCGTGTCCCCCATGACCCCCCATGACCCTGTGACCCCCCATGACCCCCATGTCCCCCATGACCCCGTGTCCCCCCATGACCCCTGTGTCCCCCTGTGACCCCCATCACCCCGTGTCCCCCCATGACCCCTGTGTCCCCCTGTGACCCCATGACCCCATGACCCCCCTGTGTCCCCCATGACCCCCCATGACCCCGTGTCCCCCCATGACCCCTGTGTCCCCCATGACCCCCATGACCCCGTGTCCCCCCATGACCCCTGTGTCCCCCATGACCCCCCATGACCCCGTGTCCCCCCATGACCCCTGTGTCCCCCGTGACCCCCGTGACCCCGTGTCCCCCCGTGACCCCGTGTCCCCCCATGACCCCCCGTGACCCCGTGTCCCCCCATGACCCCTGTGTCCCCCATGACCCCCCGTGACCCCGTGTCCCCAGGGGCGCCCAGCACGGCCGAGCTGCGGATCTGCCGGGTGAACCGTAACTCGGGGAGCTGCCGGGGGGGCGACGAGATCTTCCTGCTCTGCGACAAGGTCCAGAAAGGTCAGCACGTGCCACGGGGCCCCCCAAAACCCGACGGGGGCCCCCAAAACCTGGGTGTCCCCCCCCAAAACCCCGCCAGTGCTCCCCAAAACAAGCCTGTGCCCCTCCCACCCCCACCACCCCCAACCTGCCAGTGTCCCCCCCAAAAACCTGGCTGTCCCCCCAAAACCCACCGGTGTCCCCCCCAAAAAACCCTGACGGTGCTCCCCAAAACTGGCCTGTGCCCCCCCCAAAACCTGCCAGTGTCCCCCCCAAATCCTGGCTGTCCCACCCCAAAACCCCACCAGTGCTCCCCAAAACCAGCCTGTGCCCCCCCGAAACCAGCCAGTGCCCCCCCAAAAACCCTGGGGGCCCCCCACAAACCTGCTGGTGCCTCCCCCCAAAACCCGCCGGTGCCCCCCCAAAAAACCCACCGGTGCTCCCCAAAACCAGCCTGTGCCCCCCCCAAAACCTGTGTGTCCCCCCCCCGAACCCACCGGTGTCCCTCCCCAAAACCCAGTGCCCCCCCCCAAACCTCATTGGTGCCCCCCCCAAAACTTGGCTGTACCCCCCAAACCTGCTGGTGTCCCCCCCCCAAAACCCACCAGTGTCCAAAAAACTTGATGGTGCCCCCCAAAACCCAGTGGTGCCCCCCCAAACCTTGCAGTGCCCTCAAAACCCAGCTGTGCCCCCCCCAAACCCACCAGTGTCCCCCCCAAAACATGCCAGTGTTCCCTCCCAAAACCCGGGGTCTCCCCGCCCCAAATTCCTGGGCGGGCCCCCCAAGAGTGTGGGTGTCCCCCCTCAAACACTTGGGATCCCCAGAAAACCTGGGGGTCCCCAAAAAAACTGGGTTTTCCCCCTAAAAATGTGTGTGCCCCCCCCGCAGACACCAGGGTCCTCCCTGAGCTTCTGGGTCCCCCCCAAACACCTGGGTTCCCCCCAAAACCTCCAAATCCCCCCTCCCCAGGCACCAGATCCCCCCCGAACACCTGGGTCCCCCCAAACCCCCAAATCCCCCCTCCCCAGGCACCAGATCCCCCCCGAACACCTGGGTCCCCCCAAACCCCCAAATCCCCCCTCCCCAGACACCGGGGTCCCCCCTGAACACCTGGGTTCCCCCAAAACCCCCAAATCCCCCCTCCCCAGACACCGGGTTCCCCCAGATATGTGGCTTTTCCCTCTCCGTGGATGCCTGAGTCCCCCCAAACCCCCAAATCCCCCCTCCCCAGATACCGGGTTCCCCCAGACACGTGGCTTTTGCCCCTCCCCGGATGCCTGGGTCCCCCCAAACCCCCAAATCCCCCCCCCCCCAGACACCGGGTTCCCCCAGACACGTGGCTTTTCCCCCTCCCCAGATGCCTGGGTCCCCCCCAAACCCCCAAATCCCCCCCCCCCAGACACCGGGGTCCCCCAGACACGTGGCTTTTCCCCCTCCCCGGATGCCTGGGTCCCCCCAAACCTCCAAGTCCCCCCTCCCCAAACACCGGGTTCCCCCAGACACGTGGCTTTTCCCCCTCCCCGGATGCCTGGGTCCCCCCAAACCCCCAAATCCCCCCTCCCCAGACACCGGGTTCCCCCAGGGGAGGGTTACACCCCCCGCAGTTAACCCCGCGCTGCCCGCAGAGGACATCGAGGTGCGTTTCTCGGCGGAGGGCTGGGAGGCGAAGGGCTCCTTCGCGCAGGCCGACGTCCACCGCCAGGTCGCCATCGTGTTCCGCACGCCGCCGTACCGCGAGGCGGCCCTGCGGCAGCCCGTCACCGTCCGCATGCAGCTCCAGCGACCCTCCGACCGCGAGCGCAGCGAGCCCATGGACTTCCGCTACCTGCCCCACCACGGTACCGGCCCCCCACCCCCACCCCGGCAGGGGGACGCGCGGGACCCCCGCGGCACAGTGGGCACCCCTGGGTCCCTCTGGGGCACTCCATTTTGGCACCCTTTGGCACCTTTGGGGCACCCCTTGGTCCCTCTGGGGCACCCCTGCATCCATTTTGGCACCCTTTGGCACCCTTTGGGGCATCCCCGGGTCTCCTTGGGGCACCCCTGAGTCCCTTTGGGGCACCCTTGGGGCATCCTTGGGTCTCCTTGGGGCACTCCTGGGTCCATTTTGGCACCCCTGGGGCACCCCTGGGTCCCTTTGGGGCACCCTTGGGGCATGCTTGGGTCTCCTTGGGGCACCCCTGAGTCCCTTTGGGGCACCCTTGGGGCATGCTTGGTTCTGCTTGGGGCACTCCTGGGTCCATTTTGGCACCCTTGGGGCACCCCTGGATCCCCTTGGGGCACCCCTGGGTCCATTTTGGCACCCTTGGGGCACCCCTGGGTCCCTTTGGGGCATCCCTGAGTCCCTCTGGGGCACCCTTGGGGCATGCTTGGTTCTCCTTGGGGCACTCCTGGGTCCATTTTGGCACCCTTGGGGCACCCCTAGGTCCCTTTGGGGCATCCCTGAGTCCCTTTGGGGCACCCTTGGGGCATGCTTGGGTCTCCTTGGGGCACCCCTGGGTCCCTTAGGGGCACTCTTGGGGCATGCTTGGGTCTCCCTGGGGCGCTCCTCGGTCTATTTTGGCACCCCTAGGGTACCCCTAGGTCCCCTTGGGGCACGCTTGGGTCTCCTTGGGACACCCTAAGTCCCTTTTGTCACCCTTGGGGCATGCTTGAGTCCCCTTGGGGCACTCCTGGGTCCATTTTGGCATACTTAGGGCACCCCTGGGGCACCCCTGCGTCCCTTTGGTGCACCCCTGGGTCTATTTTGACACCCTTGGGGCACCCCTGGGTCCTATTGTGGCACTCCTGAGTCCCTTTGGAGCATGTTTGGGTCCTCTTGGGGCACTCCTTGGTCTATTTTGTCACTCTTTGGGGCACCCCTGAGTCCCCTTGGGGCATGCTTGGGTCCATTTTGGCACCCTTGGGGCACCCCTGGGTCCATTTTGGCATCCTTGGGGCACCCCTGGGGCACCCCTGCGTCCCTTTTCGGGCACTCCTGGGTCCATTTTGGCATCCTTGGGGCACCCCTGGGGCACC
Source organism: Phalacrocorax carbo (assembly GCF_963921805.1). Classification (NCBI taxonomy): domain Eukaryota; kingdom Metazoa; phylum Chordata; class Aves; order Suliformes; family Phalacrocoracidae; genus Phalacrocorax; species Phalacrocorax carbo. Next base: position 217,180 of record NC_087544.1, on the reverse strand, counting down.
CCTGCGTCCCTTTTCGGGCACTCCTGGGTCCATTTTGGCATCCTTGGGGCACCCCTGGGTCCCTCTGGGGCACTCCATTTTGGCACCCTTTGGCACCTTTGGGGCACCCCTGGGTCCCTCTGGGGCACCCCTGCATCCATTTTGGCACCCTTGGGGCACCCCTGGGTCCCTCTGGGGCACCTCTGCATCCATTTTGGCAGCCTTTGGCACCCTTTGGGGCATCCCTGGGTCTCCTTGGGGCACCCCTGAGTCCCTTTGGGGCACCCTTGGGGCATGCTTGGGTCTCCTTGGGGCACTCCTGGGTCCATTTTGGCACCCCTGGGGCACCCCTGGGTCCCTTTGGGGCACCCTTGGGGCATGCTTGGGTCTCCTTGGGGCACCCCTGAGTCCCTTTGGGGCACCCTTGGGGCATGCTTGGTTCTGCTTGGGGCACTCCTGGGTCCATTTTGGCACCCTTGGGGCACCCCTGGATCCCCTTGGGGCACCCCTGGGTCCATTTTGGCACCCTTGGGGCACCCCTGGGTCCCTTTGGGGCATCCCTGAGTCCCTCTGGGGCACCCTTGGGGCATGCTTGGTTCTCCTTGGGACACTCCTGGGTCCATTTTGGCACCCTTGGGGCACCCCTAGGTCCCTTTGGGGCATCCCTGAGTCCCTTTGGGGCACCCTTGGGGCATGCTTGGGTCTCCTTGGGGCACCCCTGGGTCCATTTTGGCACCCTTGGGGCACCCCTGAGTCCCTTTGGGGCACTCTTGGGGCATGCTTGGGTCTCCCTGGGGCGCTCCTCGGTCTATTTTGGCACCCCTAGGGTACCCCTAGGTCCCCTTGGGGCACGCTTGGGTCTCCTTGGGACACCCTAGGTCCCTTTTGTCACCCTTGGGGCATGCTTGAGTCCCCTTGGGGCACTTCTGGGTCCATTTTGGCATACTTAGGGCACCCCTGGGGCACCCCTGCGTCCCTTTGGTGCACCCCTGGGTCTATTTTGACACCCTTGGGGCACCCCTGGGTCCTATTGTGGCACTCCTGAGTCCCTTTGGAGCATGTTTGGGTCCTCTTGGGGCACTCCTTGGTCTATTTTGTCACTCTTTGGGGCACCCCTGAGTCCCCTTGGGGCATGCTTGGGTCCATTTTGGCACCCTTGGGGCACCTCTGGGTCCATTTTGGCATCCTTGGGGCACCCCTGGGGCACCCCTGCGTCCCTTTTCGGGCACTCCTGGGTCCATTTTGGCATCCTTGGGGCACCCCTGGGGCACCCCTGCGTCCCTTTTCGGGCACTCCTGGGTCCATTTTGGCATCCTTGGGGCACCCCTGGGTCCATTTTGGCACCCCTGGGACATCCCTGGGTCCCCTTGGGGCACGCTTGGGTCTCCTTGGGGCACTCTTGGGTCCCTCTTGGGCACCCCTGGATTCCTTTTGGGAGCCGCATGGGCACCCCTGGGTTCCTTAGGGGCACTCCTGGGTCCATTTTGACACCCTTGGGGCACCCCTGGGTCCTATTGTGGCACCCCCGAGTCCCTTTGGAGCATGTTTGGGTCCTCTTGGGGCACTCCTTGGTCTATTTTGTCACTCTTTGGGGCACCCCTGAGTCCCCTTGGGGCACCCCTGGGTCCATTTTGGCATCCTTGGGGCACCCCTGGGGCACCCCTGCGTCCCTTTTCGGGCACTCCTGGGTCCATTTTGGCATCCTTGGGGCACCCCTGGGGCACCCCTGCGTCCCTTTTCGGGCACCCCTGGGTCCATTTTGGCACCCCTGGGACATCCCTGGGTCCCCTTGGGGCACGCTTGGGTCTCCTTGGGGCACTCTTGGGTCCCTCTTGGGCACCCCTGGGTCCATTTTGGGAGCCCCATGGGCACCCCTGGGTTCCTTAGGGGCACTCCTGGGTCTCATTGTGGCACTCCTGGGTCCCTCTGGGGCACCCTTGGGGCACCCCTGGGTCCCTTTGTGGCATGCTTGGGTCTCCTTGGGTCACTCCTTGGTCCATTTTGGCACCTTTGGAGCAACCCTGCGTCTCCTTGGGGCACCCTGGGTCCCTTTTGTCACCCTTTGGGGCACCCCTGGATCCCCTTGGGGCACCCCTGGGTCCCTTTTGTCACCCTGGGGACACCCCTGGGTCCCCTTGGGGCACCCCTGGGTCCCTTTTGTCACCCTGGGGAAAACCCTGCGTCTCCTTGGGGCACCCCTGGGTCCCTTTTGTCACCCTTTGGGGCACCCCTGGATCCCCTTGAGGCACTCCTGGGTCCCTGGGGTCACTGGTGTGACTGGGTACCATTGGGCTGTTTACTGGGAGGGCGCTGGGGATAACTGGGAGATAGCTGAGAGGTGACTGAAAGGTAACTGGGAGGTAACTGGTGTGACTGGGGGTGACCGGAGGTGACCAGGGGTTCACTGGGTGTTACTGGCTGTGACTGGAAGGTAACTGGAGGTGAGTGGAAGTGCACTGGGTGTTACTGGGAGGTGACTGGGGGTTACTGGGAGGTAACTGGTGTGACTGGTGCAGGGGACCTGCAGTGCATTGAGGAGAAGCGCAAGCGCACCCGTGAGACCTTCCGCTCCTTTGTCCAGCGCAGCCCCCTGCCCGGTGAGGGACTGCGGGAACTGGGGGGGCTCGGGATGGGGGATTGGGGGTCCTGAGGGGGTATTGGGGACCCCTGGGGGGGGTCCCTGGGGGGTATTGGGGTTCCTGGGAGCATCCCTGAGGGGGGTATTGGAGTCCCTGGGGGGTATTGGGGAGCGTGGGAGGGTATTGGGGTTCCTGGGGCCATCTCGGGGGGGTACTGGGGGTCCCTGGGTCATCCCTGGGTAGTGCTGGGGGTCCCTGGGAGCATCCCTAGGGGGTATTGGGGTTCCTGGGGGCATCTTGGGGGGGGTACTGGGGGTCCCTGGGTCATCCCTGGGTAGTGCTGGGGGTCCCTGGGAGCTATTGGGGGTCCCTGGGAGCATCCCTAGGGGGGTATTGAGGTTCCTGGGGGGTATTGGGGTTCCTGGGGGCATCTCGGGGGGGTTATTGGGGGTCCTGGGGGGGATATTGGGGTCCCTGATGATGCCCCCCCCCCATTCTCCCCTCCAGGCCCGGCGCCCTCCGAGCCACGGCTCCCCCGGCGCATCGCGGTGCCCTCGCGGCCCTCCCCGGCCCCCCAGCCCCCCCCCCAGCATGGGTGAGCTTTGGGGGGGCCGGGGGGGCAAATAAGGGGGTGGGGACAAATGGGGGAGGCAAATGGGGGGGTGAGGGGCAAGAAGGGGTAAATTGGGGGGGCAAATGGGGGGTGGGGGGCAATGGGGGGGTAAATTGGGGGCAAATGGGGGGGTGGGGGGGCGATGGGGGAGTAAATTGTGGGGTGAATGGGGGGTGGGGGGCAATGGGGGTGTAAATTGGGGGCAAATGGGGGTGGGGGCAATGGGGGGTAAATTGGGGGTCAAAAGGAGTGGGGGCAAGGGGGAGTGGGGGGCGATGGGGGTGTAAATTGGGGGGCAAATGGGGGGTGGGGGGCAAGGGGGGTAAATTGGGGTCAAATGGGGTAGGGAGCAAATGAGGGCAGAAAGGGGGTGCAAATGGGGGGGTGGGAGGCAAATTGGGGGGGCTAATGGGGGTTTGGGGGAAAAAGGGGGGTGGGAGGCAAATTGGGGGGGCTAATGGGGGTTTGGGGGAAAAAGGGTGGGTGGGAGGCAAATTGGGGGGGGCTAATGGGGGTTTGGGGGAAAAAGGGGGGTGGGAGGCAAATTGGGGGGGCTAATGGGGGTTTGGGGGAAAAAGGGGGGGGTGGGAGGCAAATTGGGGGGGCTAATGGGGGTTTGGGGGAAAAAGGGGGGGTGGGAGGCAAATTGGGGGGGCTAATGGGGGTTTGGGTGAAAAAGGGGGGGTGGGAGGCAAATTGGGGGGCTAATGGGGGTTTGGGAAAAAGGGTGGGTGGGAGGCAAATTGGGGGGGCTAATGGGCGTTGGGGGGCAAATTGGGGGCCAATAAGGGGGGTCAATCCCCTTGCCCTCACCCCTTCTCCCCCTCCCCCAGCTCTCCCCTCAGCCCCCACCTTCTCTTTTGGGGGTCCGGGGGGGCTGTTGGGCCCCGCCCCCCCCGAACCGGAGCCCTTGGCTGAGGCCCTGCTGCAGCTGCAGTTCGAAGAGGGGCCCCCCCCAGGAGGGGGGGTCAGCACGGGGGGGGGCACCCCCTGTTTGGATTTAGGGGCACTCCTGGGGGACCCCCCGTTCTCCCCCCTCGATACCATCAACGCCGCCGACGTCCAACGTTTGTTGGGCCCCCCTGACCCCCCCTCAGCTTTTGGGGAGCCCCCCCCCGATTTTGGAGGGGGGGCTTCTGAGTTTGGGGGGGCCTCCCAAGATTTTGGGGGGCCCCCCCAAGATTTCGGGGCCTCCTCCATGTTGATGTCGTACCCCGAAGCCATCGCTCGGCTGGTGCAGAGTCAGACCCCTGGTGGGGGGGGCCCCGAAATTGGGGGGGGGTCCCAGTTAGGGGCGACCCCTGATTTGGGGGTGGGGGCAGCCCCCCCCGAGGACTCGCTGCCTTCCCTGGGGGACCTGGATTTCAGTGCCTTCCTCAGCCAGTTCCCCTCCTCCTAACTGGGAGGGACTGGGAGGGTTACTGGGAGTCACTGGGAGGCTTCTAGGGGGGACTGGGGGGCTACTGGGAGGCTTTGGGGGGGACTGGGAATTATTGGGAGTTACTGGGAGGCTTTTAGGGGGCACTGGGGGGGTTTGGGGGCTACTGGGAGGCTTCTAGCAGTTACTGGGGGGCTACTGGGAGGCTTCTAGGGGGGACTGGGGGGCTACTGGGAGGCTTCTAGGGGGATCTGGGGGGCTACTGGGTGGCTTTGGCGTGGGCTGGGGGACTACTGGGAGTTACTGGGAGGCTTTTAGGGGGCACTGTGGAGGTTGGGGGGCTACTGGGAGGAGGTGGGGTGCTACTGGGGACCTTCTAGGAGTTACTGGTGGGCTATTGGGAGGCTTTTAGGGGGCACTGGAGGGAGCGGGGGGGCTACTGGGAGGCTTCTAGCAGTTACTGGTGGGCTACTGGGAGGCTTTTAATGGGTGCTGGGGGGAGCTGAGGGGCTACTGGGCATTACTGGGAGGCTTTTAGGGGTCACTGGGCAGGGTGGGGGGGCTACTGGGAGGCTTTTAACGGGTGCTGGGGGGAGCTGGGGCGTTACTGGGAAGCTTCTAGCAGTGACTGGTGGGCTACTGGGAGGCTTTTAAGGGGCGCTGGGGGCTACTGGGAAGCTTCTAGGAGTTACTGGTGAGCTACTGGGAGGCTTTTAGGAGGATGTGGGGGGATGTGGGGGGCTACTGGGATACTTCTAGGGGCTACTGGGAGGCTTCTAGGGGTCACTGGGAGTCACTGGGAGGCTTCTAGGGGGAGCTGGGAGGGCTCTGGGGGTTACTGGGAGCAACTGGGGGTACTGCTGGGAGTCACTGGGAGACTTCTAGGTGGAACGGAGCAGGCCTAAGGAGCTACTGGGATGCAACTGGGAGCTACTGGGAGGCAACTGAATGGCTACTGGGGGTCGCTGGAAGCTGACAGGGGGGGTCCTGAGGGGGACTGGGGGTTACTGGGGGCAACTGGGAGCTACTGGGAGTGTCCCGAGGGACCAGTGAGAGCTACTGGGCATGACTGGGAGGCAACTGGGAATTACAGGGGACCATGGGACTGCAACTGGGAGCTACCGGGGGGGGTGTCGCTGGGAGTCTCCGCGGGTCCCCACACACCCCCCCGCCCCCCCCACTGGCCACTGTCCCTTTGCCCCGCCCCCCGGGGGCACTGCAGCCAATGGAAGCACGAGTGCCCCCCCCCCCGCGCTAGCATTAACCCCGCCCCCCGAACCGAAGTGCCTTTTGGGGGGGGGAAAGCCCCGCCCCTCCCCCACCCGCTGGAGGTGACCCCAATAAATGCCCTTTGATTTGATTGACAGTGGTGGGGGCGTGGCCAGTGGTGGGGGCGGTGTCTGGGCGAGGGAGAGGCGTGGCCAATGCCGGGGAGGCGTGGTCTGGGCTGGGGCGGGATCTCGACAAGGGAGAGGTGTGGTCGGGGGCGGGATTTACATGAGGGAGAGGCGTGGTTTGGTCCGGGGGCGTGGTTTGGGTCCGGGGGCGAGGCCCAGCCTGGTGGCGGGGCGTGGCTCCTCAGTAGGCGGAACCCGTGGCCGCGCGAGTGGGGAGCGGGGCGGAGCGCTTGTTTCCGGAAGGGGCGTGGCTTAGTCCCGGAAGGGGCGGGGCGGTCGGCAGGCCGCAGCGGAGCGGAGCGGGCCCGGGGCGGACGGCGGCGGAGCGGAGCGGAGCGGGGCCGGGGGGAGCGGCCCGGCGGGGCCCAGCGGGACCCAGCGGGGCTCAGCGGGGCCCGGCAGGGCCGAGGCCGCGGCGATGCCGAGCAAGAAGAAGAAATACAACGCGCGGTTCCCGCCGGTCAGCGGGGGAGGGCCGGGCCCGGGGCGGGGGGATCACCATGGCAACGGGGAGGGGGGCGCTCCCTGAGGTGTTCCGGAGGGGCGGGACCTCCCTGGGCGGGTGGGGCGTGAGGGGGTCTGAGCGGGAGTGGGGGGAGGCCTGGACCCCTTCCTTCGCGGGGGGGGCGTGGTCTCGGGGAAGGGGCGGGGTTTGCGGGACGGCCTCATTTCCTCCTTTCCCAGCTGGGGGGCGGGGCCTGTGGAGGGGGCGGGGCCTGTGGGCGGTGGGCGGTGCTCTTCCACGGGGGCAGGTGAAAGGATGGGGGTGTGGTCTCGCCCAGGGGGTGGGGCTTTGAGGGACATGGTCGTTTGTGGGCAGGGGTTGTTGGAGTGGGTGGGGCCTGTGCGTGGTGGGCGGGGCTCTTCTGCCACAGGGACAGGTGTGAGGATGGAGGTGGGGGTGTGGTCTCGCCCAGGGGCGGGGCTTTGGAGGGCGTGGTCTTTTGGGGCAGGGCTTTGTTGGGTGGGCGTGGCCGGGGCAGGGGCATGTTCCCGCTCCCTTTTGCAGGCCCAGGTGAGAGCTTGGAGTGGGGGGGGGAGCGTGTGTTTTCCCCCAAGGTGGGCGTGGCCTGTAAGGTGGGCGTGGCTTTGAGGGCATGGTGGGGTGTGTGGCCGTGCCTCAGTTTCCCCTCGTCCCCACAGGCGCGGATCAAGAAGATCATGCAGACGGACGAGGAGATCGGGAAGGTGGCAGCCGCCGTTCCTGTCATCATCTGTATCCTCCCGGGCGCTGCAGTCCCCCCAGGACCCCCACCCACAATGCCAGGGTCCCCCCAGAGTCCCCCCACCCCAGACACCTAGATCCCCCTGAGTCCCTCCACCCCAAATGCCTGGGTCCCCTGGGGTGTCCCCACTCGGGACACCTGGGTCCTCCCTGGGTCCCCCCCACCGCAGACACCGGGGTCCCCCCACCCTGGACACCTGGGTGCCCTTGGGCTTCCCCCACCCCAAATGCCTGGGTCCTTCTGGGTCCCCCCATCCTGGACACCTGGGTGCCCTTGGGGTCTGCCCACCCCTGATGCCTGGGTCCCTCAGTATCCCCCCACTCTCGACACCTTGGTCCCCCCACCCTGGATGCCTGGTTTTCCTCGGGGTCCTCCCACCCAGACATGGGCTCCCCCCACCCCAGACACCTGGGTCCCATGGTGTATGGGTGGGGTGTGGGGGGGGTTGGGGGTGGGGCAGGGGCGGGGCCCAGACCCTGGGGCCGTGGGGGTCCTTAGCGGCACAGCCCGAGCGCTGGAGCTTTTCCTGGAGTCTCTCTTGCGGAAGGCGTGTCACGTCACCCAGTCCCGCAACGCCAAGACCATGACCACCTCCCACCTGTGAGTGACCCCCAGGAGAACGTGGGGAGGGGTCCCCAGACACCTGGGTCCCCTCTGGGGTGGGGGGTGGGGGCCCCTGACATCTGGATTCCCCCTGGGTGGGGGGGTCACCCAGATGCCTGGGTCTCCTTTGGGGGAGGGTGAGGGTCCCTCTGGACACCTGGGTTCCCTCTGGAGGTGGGCGAGTGTCTGCCAAGATGCCTGGGTCCCCTTTAAGGGTGGGTCAGGGTCCCCCTCGATTCTCTTTGGGGAGAGGGGAGGGTCCCCATGATGCCTGGGTCCCCTTTGAGGGTGGGTGGGTGTCTCTCCAGACCCCCTTTTGGGGTGGCTGGGGGTCCCACGGATGCCTGGGTCCCCATTGCACTCCGTGCCTCAGTTCACCCACTCCCATCCCCCAACCTACTTATCTCACAAATTGCTACTGGGGGTGGGGGTTAGGGGCGAGGGGTGGGGCTGGGGTTGGGTGTGGCAGGTGGGCGTGGCCTGCTGAGCCCCACCCTCCCCAGGAAGCAGTGCATCGAGCTGGAGCAGCAGTTCGACTTCCTGAAAGACCTGGTGGCGGCCGTGCCCGACATGCAGGGGGAGGGCGACGAGCCCCACGGCGAGGGCGAGCGGGGACCCCGAAGGTGGGCAGGGGTCCCCCTGAACACCAGGGTCCCCCCCTGAATGCCTGGGGCCCCCCCAAATGCCAGGGTCCCCCCAAACACCCTGATCCTCCTCTGAACGCCTGGGTCCCCCCCAGACACCCTGATCCCTCCCCGAACGCCTGGGTGCCCCCCCGAATGCCTGGGACCCCCTCCCATGAACACCTGGGTGGCCCCCCAAATGTCAAACTTGCCCCAAACGCCTGGAACCCTCCCCAAATGTCTGGGTCCCCCCTCCCCCGAAAGCCTAGCTCCCCCACAAATGCTAGGGTTCCCCCTGAATGCCTGGGACACCCCGAAAACACCAGGGGCCCCTACCAGACACCTGGTTCCCCCCCCGAACACTTGGGTGCCCCCCCAAATGCCAGGGTTCTCCCAAAATGCCTGGGACGCCCCTGAAATACCTGGTTCCTCCCCAAAAGCCTGGGTCCCCCCCAAGCACCTGGACCCCCCCCCAAATGCCTGAGACCCCCTGAAACACCTGGGTGCCCCCCCAAATGCCTGGGAACCCCCCCAAAAACCTGGGTCCCCCCCAAACACCTGGGCACTCCCCCCCCCCCCCCCAAATGCTTGTGTCCCCCTCCCCAGAAGCCTGGGTGTCCCCCCCCAAATGCCAGGGTCCCCCTGAACTGCTGGGTCCCCCCAAAAGCCCAGGTTCCCCTCCCCAGACACCGGGGTGTCCCCCCCAACGCCTGGGTCCTGATGTGGGTGCTGAGGGGGGAGGGTCACCCAGACACCTGGGTTCCTTGGGTATTGGGGGGCGGGGGGGTTCCCCAGATGCCTGAGTCCCTGATAGGGGGTGTCGGGGGGGGGTCTCTTACAGGGGTCGTCGCCCAGGCGCCGGCCGGAAGAACGGGGGTCCTGGGGCGAAGGGGAAGGACCCCAAACAGTCGGGGACGGACTCGGAACAGGAGGTGGGGGGTGGGGTGGGGGGGGCACCCGGGGGGGGCACCCAAACGCCTGGGTCCTCTTTGGGGGGGTGGGTCCCCAGGGAGGTGGGGGGGGGCACCTGGCCGTCTGGATCCCTTGAGGTTGGGGGGGGTCCTTTAAGGGTGGGGGGGTCCCTGGGGTGTTTGGGGGGGGTCTCCTTGGATCTGAGGAGGGGATTTCCCAGACTCCTGGGTCCCATTTGAGGGGTGGGTGGGGGTCCCCCGTGGAGGTGGGGGGTACCTGGACGCCTGGATCCCTTGAGGGTTGGAGGGTCCTTTAAGGGTGGGGGGGTCCCTGGGCCGTGGGGGGGTCCCCTTGGATTTGGGGGGTGGTTCCCAGACTCCTGGGTCCCATCTGGGGGATGGGTGGGGGTCCCCATGGAGATGGGGGGTGCCCAGATGCCTGGGTCCCTTAAGGGTGGGGTTCCCTGGGGGGCTTGGGTGTTTCTCTTGGAGGTGGGGGGGGGTCCCAGACCCCTGGAGATGGAGGTGGGGTGAGTGGGGGTCCCCTTGGAGGTAGGGGTGGGCACCCAGACCCCTGGGTCCCCTTTGGGGGGTGGGTGGGGGTACCCATGGAGATGGGGGGTGACCAGATGCTGGGTTCCTTAAGGGTGGGGGGTCCCTGGGGGCTTGGGGGGGGTCTCAGGCCCCTGGGGATGGGGGTGGGGGGAAGGGGTCTCTCACCATCTGGGTTCCCTCGTTGTCATCGTGTGCCCCCCCGCCCCGATTCCGCCCCCCAGGAGGACTCTGAGGACAGCGACAGCGACGGGGAGGAGGAAACGCCGCAGCCCCCCCCCTGCCCGACCCCCCCTCAACTTCGCCAGGTACCGGCCCCAGACATCTGGGTCCCCTTTTTTTGGGGGGGAGGGGAGGGGGGGAAGGGGCACACCTGGATGCCTGGGTCCCTTTTTTGGGCTGGTTTGGAGGGCGGGGGGGGCTGCAGCAGGATCCCCCCCTCAGACACCCAGGTCCCTCGTTGGGGGTTGGGGGGGGGGCGTCCCTTTTCGGGGGTGTTTGGGGGAGGGTGTGGTCCTTTTTTGGGAGTGGTTTTAGGGGGGGCGTCCCTTTTTGGGGGTGTTTGTGGGGGGGCTGCAGCAGGACCCCCACCAGGTCCCTTTTTAGGGGTGTTTTTGTGAGTGTTTGGGGGGGTCCCCTTTTTGGGGATGGGGGGGCTGCAGCAGAACACCCCCCCCCCGGATGCCTGAGTCCCTTTTTGGGGGTGTTTGGGGGGGGGCTGCAGCAGGACCCCCCCCCGTGTCCCTTTTTGGGGGTGTTTGGGGGAGGGTGTGGTCCTTTTTTGGGAGTGGTTTTAGGGGGGGCGTCCCTTTTTGGGGGTGTTTGTGGGGGGGCTGCAGCAGGACCCCCACCAGGTCCCTTTTTAGGGGTGTTTTTGTGAGTGTTTGGGGGGGTCCCCTTTTTGGGGATGGGGGGGCTGCAGCAGAACACCCCCCCCCCCGGATGCCTGAGTCCCTTTTTGGGGGTGTTTGGGGGGGGGCTGCAGCAGGACCCCCCCCCGTGTCCCTTTTTGGGGGTGTTTGGGGGTGTGTGTGTCCTTTTTTGGGAGTGTTTTGGGGGGGTGTCCCTTTTTGGGGGTGTTTGGAGGGGGCTGCAGTGGGACACACCCCCCCGAATGCCTTAGTCCCTTTTTTGTGGGGGGGGTTGGGGGCGTGTCTCCCGTTTTGGGGGGTTTTGGGGGGGTGGGGGCTGCAGCAGGACAACCCCCCCCCCCCCAACTGCCCAGGTCCACTGACCCCTCTCCCACAGCCCTGGGGTGCCCTTCGCGCCGCTGGGACCCCCCGCGCTCCCGGGGGGGCTCCCGGGGGGACTCCCCCCAGCCCCCGGCCCCCCCCGCCCCCCCGAGGAAGAGGAGGATGAAGACTACGACTCCTAGCAGCCCCTCCCCCCCCACCCCCCATTATTTTTTGCCTGTTTTCCCAGGATTTCAACCCATTTCAGGGCCAGGTGCCACCTCCCAGTACGGTCTTACTGGGAGCGTGGGCCTTGCACCAGTTGGGGGGCTGGGGGAGGGTACTGGGAGCACTGGGAGGGAGGGGCCCCCCCCGCCGCCCCATGCTGGGTTGAGGGCACTGGTGTAATGAGTTGTGCCCGTTCTCAGGTGGGGGGGGGCTGGGTTGGGGAGGCTCAGCCCAGACGCCTGGGTCCCCCCTCCTGGATGCCTGGTTCCCCTTTTTTGGGGGGGGGGGTGTGGGGTAGGGGGTGGGGGGTGGGGGGAAGGGTTGGTTTTGGGGCCCTTTGGTGGCTTTTAACGAGTCGGGGGGTTTTGTATCGGCTCAATAAAGTTCCTGTTTCCGTAAACCTGGGTGTCTCCCCCCAAAACCCGGGGACCCCCCCCAAACCCCTGGGGTTCCCCCCGAACTCCGGGGACCCCCCAAACCCCCGGTTCCCCCCCAAATTCTGTGCCTCCCCCCCCCCCCAGTCCTGCCTCCCCCCCCTCCCCGTACTGGGTCCTCCGTTCCCTCCTCCACCGCTAGGGGGCAGCAGAGGCCCGCCCCGCCCCCTATAGGGGCCCTATAGGCGCCCCCGGGAGGACCTATAGGATCTATAGGAGTCCATTGGGGGGGTTACGGGGACTTAAAGGAGCCTCCAGAGGAGTCTATTAGGGGCCTATAGGGCCTTTGGGCAGGTTTACAGGGACCTATAGGAGCTCCCAGGCAATATAGGCACCTATAGGAGCTCATAAGGGTGTTCATTGGGACTTATGGGGGTCTGTAGGGGCCTATAGGCGCTCACAGGGGGTTTTAGGCACCTATAGGAGCCCATAAGAGGGTTCATAGGGGCTTATGGTGGTCTGTAGGAGCTCTGTAAGGGCCTATAGGAGCTCGTAGGGGGGGTCGTATGGATCTATAGGAGCCCTTAGGGGGTTTATAGGAGCCCATAGGAGGGTTTATAGGGCCGCAGGTGATCTACAGGGTGCTATAGGGGGAGCTATACAGGTTTGTGAGGGTCTGTAGGGCAGCTGTAGGGGCTTATAAAAGCCTACAGGAGGTTGTAAGGCCTTATAAGGGCACATAAAGGATCTATAGGGGTCTATAACGGTGGCATAGAGGCCCACAGCACATCTTGGAGGGGCTTCACAGGGAGCCACAGGCGGTCTATAGGGTCCCGCAGGCTGTTGTGGAGGGGCTATAGGGGATCGCTAGAAGGCTAGTGGGTCTCTATAGGGGCCCGGGGGTGTCTATAAGGTCCCTATAGGCAGTATTGGGGTCACGGAGAGGTTCCTCAGGGTCTACAGTGGGGCCCACAAAGGGGTTGGAGGGGAGGCTAAGGGGGCGGGGGTCGAGCTATGGGGGTGCTGGCCTACGGCGGGGGTGTGTGGGGGATCTACAGGGAGTCTATAGGGGGTCTATAGGGTCCCTATAGGCAGTATTGGGGTCACGGAGGGGTTCCTCAGGGTCTAGAGTGGGGCCCACAAGGGGGCCGGGGGGAGGTGCTAAGGGGGCAGGGGTCGATCTATGGGGGTCCTGGTCTACGTGGGGGGGGGTCTAAAGGGCATCTATAGGGGGTCTATGGGGGGTCTATAGGCCCCTGTGGGCGCGTGTGGGGCCGGCGGACGGGGGGACCCAGGCGTCCGGTGGCCCCAGGCGTCCGAGCGCCCGCGGCGCTGGAATCCGCCTCCCCCCCCCGCCCCCCCCCCCGGCCTAATCCCGGTGGTGACACTTTAACCAAAAGAGCCGCTTTTCGCCTTATATAACGGGGCCGGCGGGAGGGGGGACCCCGGGGACGGGGACGTCACCCCCAGGAGGCCAGGTAGGGGTTGGGGACAGCGGGGGGGGGGACGGGACGTGGGGACAGCGGGGGGGGGGGAGTGTGGGAGGGGGACCCTGAGGGGCACGGGGGGGCACGGGGGCGGGTTGGGGACATCATGGAGGGGACCTGGGAGGGGTTGGGGACATCGTGGGGGGGGGGGTTGGGGGCAGGTGGGGGAAGTTGTGGGGGGACGTGGGAGGGGTTGGGGACATCAGAGAGGGGTTGGGGACATCGAGGGGGGATGTGGGAGGGGTTGGGGACATCAAGGGGGGACGTGGGAGGGGTTGGGGACAGGTTGGGGACATCAAGGGGGGACGTGGGAGGGGTTGGGGACATCGTGGGGGGATGTGGGAGGGGTTGGGATCAGGTTGGGGACATCGTGGGGGGACGTGGGAGGGGTTGGGGACAGGTTGGGGACATCGAGGGGGGACGTGGGAGGGGTTGGGGACAGGTTGGGGACATCGTGGGGGGACATGGGAGGGGTTGGGGACAGGTTGGGGACATCAAGGGGGGACGTGGGAGGGGTTGGGGACATCGTGGGGGGATGTGGGAGGGGTTGGGGACAGGTTGGGGACATCGTGGGGGGACATGGGAGGGGTTGGGGACAGGTTGGGGACATCGTGGGGGGACGTGGGAGGGGTTGGGGACAGGTTGGGGACATCGTGGGGGGACATGGGAGGGGTTGGGGACATCGTGGGGGGACGTGGGAGGGGTTGGGGACATCAGAGAGGGGTTGGGGACATCAAGGGGGGACGTGGGAGGGGTTGGGGACAGGTTGGGGACGTCGCGGAGGGGACCTGGGGTGGGTTGGGGACATCAGAGAGGGGACAGGGACAGGTTGGGGACCCTGAGGGGCAAGGTGGGGATGTGGGGGGGTTGAGGACATCATGGAGGGGTTGGGGACATCACAGCGGGGACCTGGGAGGGGTTGGGGACATCAGAGACGGGTTGGGGACATCACAGGGGGGACCTGGGAGGGGTTGGGGGCCACAAGGGGTGTGGGGACATTGCTGTGGGGACACGTTGGGGACATCGAGGAGTGGCTGGGGACTGGGGGACATCAGGGACACCAGAAGAGGGTACATGGGGGAGGGGTTTTGGCCATCGAGAGGTTGGGGACATTGGAGAGGGGACACGGGGTGCCCTGGGGATGGGGGGGGGACACACACACGGGAGTGGGACGTGCTGGGGACATCAGAGAGGGGACCCTTCACCTTGGGGACACGGGAGGCGCAGCTGGCCGGATGTCCCCGTCCCCAGGGAGCCACGCTGGGAGGGGTTGGGGACATCAGGAGGGCTTGGGGACGCGTGACGCAAGTTGGTGACACCGTCCCCCATCTGAGGCGTGTCCTTGGTGGTCACCATGTGTGCCCCCGCGGTGTCCCCGCGGCCCCTGTCCTTCTGCCTGTCCCCACGTCCCGGTGTCCCCCTGTCCCCACGTCCCGGTATCCCCCTGTCCCTGTGTCCCCTGTCCCCATGTCCTGGTGTCCCCATCTTAACACAGGTGTCTGAGCTGGGTCCGCACAACGTCCCTGTGGGTGGCCATGTCCCCTGTGATGGTGCCCCCATGGATGGGTGTCCCCGTGGGTGATGGTGTCCCCGTGGGTGATGGTGTCCCCGTGGGTGATGGTGTCCCCATGGGTGATAGTGTCCCCTGTGGGTGATGGTGTCCCTGTGGGTGATGGTGTCCCCATGGATGACTGTCCCCGTGGGTGATGGTATCCCCGTGGACGACTGTCCCCATGGGTGATGGTGTCCCCATGGGTGATGGTGTCCCCATGGGTGATAGTGTCCCCTGTGGGTGATGGTGTCCCTGTGGGTGATGGTGTCCCCATGGATGACTGTCCCCGTGGGTGATGGTATCCCCGTGGACGACTGTCCCCATGGGTGATGGTGTCCCCCGTGGGTGATGGTGTCCCCGTGGGTGATGGCGTCCCCGTGGGTGATGGCGTCCCCATGGGTGATGGTGTCCCCATGGATGGGTGTCCCCGTGGACGACTGTCCCCATGGGTGATGGTGTCCCCATGGGTGATGGTGTCCCCACAGGTGATGGTGTCCCTGTGGGTGATGGTGTCCCCATGGATGACTGTCCCCATGGATGACTGTCCCCATGAATGACTGTCCCCGTGGGCGATGGTGTCCCTGCGGGTGATGGTGTCCCTGCGGGTGATGGTGTCCCCATGGATGACTGTCCCCATGGGTGATGGTGTCCCTGTGGGTGATGGTGTCCCCGGGGGTGCTGATGTTCCCCATGCCCTCGTGTCCAGTGGTGTCCCTGTGTCTGACGGCGTCCCCCGCAGGTGACGGTGTCCCCGCGCCCCAGGATGCCGTTCGGGGCGGTGTTGGCGCAGGTCGGGGGGCTGGGACGCTTCCAGGTGCTACAGACGGCGCTGCTGGTGGTGCCCATCCTGCTCATGGCCAGCCACAACCTGCTGCAGAACTTCACCGCCGCCGTCCCCCCGCACCGCTGCCGCGTCCCCGACGTCACCCCCGGTCCTGGTGCCACCCCGAACGTCCCCAGCGCCACCCCAGGGCCACCCGCAACCACCCTTGATGGCACCTCAACAGCTTCTGATGGCACCTTAAGGTCCTCCAACGCCATCCTGAGGTCTCCTGATGGCACCTTGAGGTCCTCCAATGGCACCCTGAGGTCCTCCAATGGCACCCTGAGGTCTTCTGGTGGGACCTTGAGGTCGCCTGGTGCCACCCTGAGGTCCCCTGATGGCACCTTGGGGTCTCCTGGTGCCACCCTGAGGTCTCCTGATGGCACCTTGAGGTCCTCCTATGGCACCCTGAGGTCTCCTGATGGCAACCTGGGGTCCCCCGAAGGCACCAGCATCCCTGGTGCCACCCACGTCACACTTGATGGCACGCCGGCACCCCCTGACAGCACCCATGTCCAGCCTGATGCCACCTTGGGGTCCTTCAATGGCACCTTGGGACCTGCTGGTGCCACCCTGGGGTGGTCCAATGCCACCCTGGGGTCCCCCGATGCCACCCTGGGGTCCTGCCGACGCTACGTGGCCTCGTCCCCCGCCAACGGTAGCACCGGTCCCCGGCCCACCGAGCCCTGCCACGATGGCTGGGACTACGACCGCAGCATCTACGTGGCCACCATCGTCACCGAGGTGGGGGCGGGGACAGGGGACGGGCGAGGTGGGGCAGGACGGAGGGCAGGAAGGCGTCCCCAGTGTCCATGTGGGCACCAACGTCCCCAGGGTGGGGGTGGGGAGGGGGGAGATGGAGGGATGGAGATGGAGAGATGGAGACGGGAGGAGGAAGATGGAGCCATGTGGGGATGAAGGGATGGAGATGGAGCCATGTGGGGATGGGAGGATGAAGATGGAGCCCTATTGAGATGAAGGGATGGAGATGGAGCCATATGGAGATGGAGGGATGGAGATGGAGCCATGTGGGGATGGGAGGATGAAGATGGAGCCCTATTGAGATGAAGGGATGGAGATGGAGCCATATGGAGATGGAGGGATGGAGATGGAGCCATGTGGGGATGGGAGGATGAAGATGGAGCCCTATTGAGATGAAGGGATGGAGATGGAGCCATATGGAGATGGAGCCGTGTGGGGATGGAGGAACGGAGATGGAGCCATGTGGGGATGGAGGAACGGAGATGGAGCCATGTGGGGAAGACGGGGCTATAGGGGTGACACAGGGTGGAGGTGGTGGAACACGTGGAGAGCTGGAGAGGAGGGAAGAGGAGGGACTGATGGGTGGAAGGGGAGGACAAGGCGTCCTCAGCTCATCTCCGTCCCCGTAGTGGGACCTCGTCTGCAGCTACCGGCAGCTCCGGCAGATGGCCCAGTCCATCTACATGGCCGGGGTCCTGGTGGGCGCCCTGATCCTGGGGGGCCTCTCGGACAGGTGAGGGTATCAGAGACCCCTCCCCGTGCCTCAGTTTCCCCATGGGGCATTGGACAGACCATCGCCCAGTGGTGCCCAGTGGCGCCCAGTGGCACCCAGTGCCTCCCTGTTGCAGGTTTGGGCGCAAGGCCATGTTGATATGGTCCTACCTGCAGCTGGGGGTGATGGGGACGTGCACGGCCTTCGCCCCCAACTACGCATCCTACTGCGTCTTCCGCTTCGCCGGTGGCATGGCCCTCTCCGGCTTCGGCCTCAGCATCGCCTGCCTGGGTGAGGGGACGGGGGTGAGGATGACCGCGGGGAGCTGGGTGGGGACAACCGGCATGGCCATGGGTGGGGACACCCCAATGACCGTGGACGTCCCAAAGGCCATGGATGTGGCCGTCACCATGGCCGTGGATGGAGATGTCCCCAACGGCCATGGCTGGGGACAGTGACGAAGATGGCCACATGGCTCTGGGTGGGGACAATCGGCATGGCTACAAATGGGGGTTGCCCAATGGCCATGGATGTCCCAACAGCTGTGGATGTCCCTCCCAATGGCCATGGATGTCCCTCCCAAAGGCCATGGATGTCCCAAAGGCCATGGATGTCCCTTCCAATGGCCATGGATGTCCCTCCCAATGGCCATGGAGGCCCAACGGCCATGGATGTCCCTCCCAACGGCCATGGAGGCCCAATGGCCATGGATGTCCCGCCCAATGGCCATGGATATCCCAAAGGCCATGGATGTCCCAACGGCCATGGATGTCCCTCCCAATGACCATGGATGTCCCTCCCAACAGCCATGGATGTCCCAATGGCCATGGAGGCCCAACGGCCATGGATGTCCCAACGGCCATGGATGTCCCTCCCAATGGCCATGGATGTCCCTCCCAACGGCCATGGATGTCCCAATGGCCATGGAGGCCCAACGGCCATGGATGTCCCAATGGCCATGGATGTCCCTCCCAACGGCCATGGAGGCCCAATGGCCATGGATGTCCCGCCCAACGGCCATGGATATCCCAAAGGCCATGGATGTCCCAACGGCCATGGATGTCCCTCCCAATGGCCATGAATGTCCCTCCCAACGGCCATGGATATCCCAAAGGCCATGGATGTCCCAACGGCCATGGATGTCCCTCCCAATGGCCATGGATGTCCCTCCCAACGGCCATGGATATCCCAAAGGCCATGGATGTCCCAACGGCCATGGATGTCCCTCCCAACGGCCATGGAGGCCCAACGGCCATGGATGTCCCAATGGCCATGGGTGTGGACATCACCGCAGCCACGGAGAGGGACGTTGTTGTGGCCATGGATGGAGATGTCCCCAACGGCCATGCCTGGGGGACATGCCCCTCTCTACAAATGGAGACATCCCTATGGCCACCAATGGGGACGTCCCAGTGGTCTCTGATGGGGACATCACCATGGCCACGATGGGGCCCTGTGGTGCGGATGCATCTGGGCACGATGGGGAAGCCACGGTCACAAGGAGGGTGATGGCGGGGGGGCGGGAAACACGAGTCCGACGTGTCCCTGTGGTCTCTCGCAGTGGTGGAGTGGATCCCCACGCCCTACCGCGCCATCACCGTGGCCATCACCGGCTTCGCCTACACCCTGGGCCAGATCCTGCTGGCCGGCATGGCCTACACTGTCCCCCACTGGCGCTGGCTCCAGCTCACCGTCTCGCTGCCCTTCTTCATCTTCTTCCTCTGCTCTTGGTAGGACGGTTGGGTCCCTTGGGGAAGGCCGTGGTGGTGGTGGTGGGGCTCTCGCCGTGCCTCAGTTTCCCCCTCGGTGACTGCAGGTGGTTGGCTGAGTCTGCCCGTTGGCTGGTGCTCTCGGGGAAGGCCGAGAGGGCTGTGAAGGTCCTGCAGCGAGTGGCCAAGATTAACAAGAGAAAGGAGGAAGGGGAGAAGATCACAGTGGAGGTATGGTGGCCCCATGGTGGGGGGGGACCCTGGTTTCCCACCCCTGTCCCCTGCCAACCTCTCCTGTTTCCCCCTCCCCCAGATCCTGAAGTCCAACATGAAGGAGGAGTTGGCTGGTCTGAAGTCCTCCTACACCATCTCCGACCTGGTCCGGACCCCTGTCATCCGTCACATCTTCTTCTGCCTCTCCATCGTCTGGTGGGGTTGGGTTGGACTGGAGATGTCTGGTGGGGATGATGAGGAGGAAGGAGGGATGGGGAGGGGGTGGAGGGCTGGAAAGGTGGGTGAGAGATGGAGGGAGGGATGGTTGTAAGGGTGATGGAGGGTTGGGTGGATGGAAGAGTGGATGGATGGAGGGTTGGGTGGATGGCTGGACAGTTGGAAGGATGGACGAGTGGATGGGTGGAAGGATGGATGGCTGGATGGATGGAAGGGTAGACAGACATATGGTTGGACAGTTGGTCAGACGTACGGATGGATGAATGGAAAGATGGAAAGCTGGCCAGAAAATCAGTGAATCCAGCCATCCAAGAGTACCACAGCCCTCCTCCATCTGAGATCCCTGTCCCATGTGATGGTGACATCCCAGGGAGGTCCATGCCTCTCTCTGCCCTGCTCCAGGTTCTCCATCAGTTTCTCCTACTACGGGCTGGCCATGGATCTGCAAAACTTCGGGGTCAGCATTTACCTCATCCAGGTGATTTTCGGCGCCGTTGACTTCCCAGCCAAAGTGGTGGTGACCGTCTCCCTGAGCTACATTGGCCGGCGGGTGTCACTGATGGTGGCCCTCTTCTTGGCGGGGCTGGTCATCATTGCCAACATCTTTGTCTCCACAGGTGGGTGCGATGGGGTGATGGGGGGGGGTGGAGAGGGGTGGTCTTTTGCACTGGTCTGTCCAACCACCCGTGTCCCCACCAGTCCAACGCACAACTCTGGTTTGCTCTTCACCCACCCGGGCTTGTGCCGGCACCGGCGCGGCCAGCGGGGGTGGGGTGGGGATGGGACCCCTGTGCTCGGCCCTGGGGAGGCCCCACCACGAATGCCGGGCTCAGGTTTGGGCCCCTCGGGACAAGGAGGCCCTGGAGGGGCTGGAGCGTGTCCAGAGAAGGGCAGCGGGGCTGGGGCAGGGTCTGGAGCACAAGTGTGCTGGGGGGCGGCTGAGGGGGCTGGGGGGGTTTAGCCTGGAGAAGAGGGGGCTGAGGGGAGCCCTTCTCGCTCTCTGCAGCCCCCTGAGAGGGGCTGGAGTGAGGGGGGGGGGTCGGTCTCTGCTCCCAGGCGACGGGACGAGGGGAACCGGCCTCCGGCTGCCTCAGGGGAGGGTTAGGCTGGCGACAGGGACAGTTTCTCCCCCAAAAGGGCGGCCGGGCGTTGGCACAGGCTGCCCCGAGAGGTGGGGGAGTCGCCGTCCCCGGGGGTGCTCGAACAGCGTGTCGGGGCAGCCCTCGGGGACGCGGTTGAGGAGCCCTGGGGGTGTTGGGTTGGCGGCTGCGCTTGATGGCCCTCAAGGTCTTTTCCAACCTTTACAATTGCGTGATCCCTCCCTTCTCCGGCCATTGAATGACGCACGTGCCCACCGCTCCACCCACGCTCTCACCTCTCCACCCATCCATCCACGTCCGCAACCTCCATCCCACCTGTCCACCCCTACACCCCCTCCTTCCTCCTTCTCACCATCGCCCCACCCCGTCTCTCCTTGTGCCCCAGAGCTGCAGACGGTGCGCACGGCGCTGGCCGTCATCGGCAAGGGTTGCCTCTCCGCCTCCTTCAACTGCGTCTTCCTCTACACCACCGAGCTCTACCCCACTCCCATCAGGTAAAACCCTGTCCCCATCACCCCGCAGTGGGGCAGGTCCCTCATCACCCACCCATGACACCCCCAAGGTGGTCCCGGCCCCCTGTTGACCCCCACACGGGCACCGGCAGGCAGACCGGGCTGGGCTTTGGCAGCACCATGGCCCGCGTGGGCGGCATCGTGGCGCCGCTGGTGAAGATGATGGATGAGTACTACCCCTTCTTGCCCCCTGCGGTCTATGGGGTGGCCCCCGTGGTGGCGGCCGTGGCGGCCGGATTCCTCCCAGAGACCCTCAACTTGCCGCTGCCCGACACCATCGAGGAGGTGGAGAGCAGGTGGGCGTGGGGCAGGAGAGGATGGACGGATGGACGGATGGACACATCTAGTGGTAGATGAATGACTGGATTTTGTGGATGGACGGAGAGGAGACCAACTGGATGGGTGGAGGGGTAGGTTGGTAGGCAAAGGGGGTGGTGGCTTGGATGGATGATGGTTGGATGATGGTTGGATGACATGGATGGATGGATGAAGGTTGGATGATGGATGGTTGGATGACATGGATGGATGGATGATGGTTGGATGATGGACGGTTGGATGACGTGGATGGATGGATGATGGTTGGATGATGGATGGTTGGATGACATGGATGGATGGATGATGGTTGGATGACATGGATGGATGGTGGTTGGATGATGGACGGTTGGATGACATGGATGGATGGATGATGGTTGGATGATGGACAGTTGGATGACATGGATGGATGGATGATGGTTGGATGATGGACAGTTGGATGACATGGATGGATGGATGATGGTTGGATGATGGACGGTTGGATGACATGGATGGATGGATGATGGTTGGATGATGGACGGTTGGATGACATGGATGGATGGATGATGGATATTTGGATGATGATGATGATTGGGTGATGGATGGATGACAGACAGATGGTTGGACAATGGATGGTTGGGCAGATGGACTGAAAGCTGAAGGGGTTTTGGACGGATGGACAGACGGATGTGCTGAAGGACAAGAGGATGGCTGTGTTGGCAGAAGAACGAGTGATGTGAGTGGCCGAATGGCTGGACGCGGTACAAGCTGGGCTGCTTCCCACCCTGCCTGTGCCTGCTCTGTCCTGCCATGCCCCACAGACCATCATCATCATCATCTTCCTCCCTCCAGGGCCAAACGGAAGAAGACGGAGGACCCCAAAGAGAAGATCCCCCTCCAGCCCCAGGACAAGGCCCCACAGAAGGAGGCCTGAAGGCTGATGGGGTGGGGGGGGACAGCACCCCACATCTGGCCACCAGCAAAACCCCCCCTCACCTGTGGGCCCCCTGCAGCCTTGTTTTGGGGACGGGTATGACTTCGCTGCCTGCCCCACAGCTGGTGACCTCCCTGTATGGGGCAGGGGAAGTCCTCGGAGGAATAAAGCAGCTCTGCTGGGGACGGCGTCTCAGGGTGTTATCTGAGCCCACCGACAGTCACCTCCAATAAGGTGACACCCAACAACCGCATCCGAGGTCACCTCCAATAGGATGATGTCTAAGAACCGTGTCCCTGAGGTGACCTCCAATAAGATAGCACCCAAGCCCGCCACGCTGGAGGTCACCTTTGATAAGGTGACACCTCATAACCTTGTCCCCAAGGCCACCTCCAGTAAGGTGATGCCCAAGAACCTCTCCCATGGTGGAGGTCAACCCCCAATGACACCTCATAACCTTGTCCCTGAGGTGCCCTCCGATAGGCCAATGCCTAAGAACCTTGTCCCTGAGGTCACCTCCAACAAGATGACGCCCAATAACCCCAAACCCACCCAACTCTTGTCCAGGGAGGGGGGGGCCCCCCCAAAAGGAAGGGCGAGGACCCCCACACACCCCCCCCACCCCACCACCCCCTGGGGCTGCCGCCATGATGCCCCTTCCCTGACTTCCCCTCGCCACCCCGGGCCACCCCGGCCCTTGGTCCCACTGCCGACGTGTCCCTTGGCCCCATCAACACCCCTCATTGGTCTGACCCCATCAAAAATTAACCCTCCGCTTCCCCAGGCGGAGAATGCGCTGACCGAAGCAGGGCCACCTCCGGCAGCACTTTTCGCTTCCCTTTTGACTACAAAAAAAATGCTAGAAATTCGCTAAAATGTAACCCAACGGGCCGGTGAAGGCCATCCATTGGCCCAAGCCAGGAGACCCCCCCAAAACCTCTTTGGGATGCCCACCTGAGGGTGCGCCATGAGCTGGATGAAGGTGGTTGGTCCCAGGTGGCCCCTCTCCAAAAGCCACCTTTTCCCCCTTGAGCTAAAAAAAAACCAACCAACTTTGGAAAAATAATGAAAATAAAGATAATTCTTTATTTTCTTTTTAATTCCTGCCCCAGATTGCTTCAGTTTTGCCTCATTTTTTGGGGGACTTTTCTGCTGCCACAATGAAGGGAGGGAAGTGAGGCCAGCGGATTTGGCTTTGGCCACTCTTTGCTGGCACTTGGTGGCCCCCCACGGCCCCCCCACGGCCCCCCTTGCCTGCACTTTTGCCTACCCGCCCTTGCCTTTTCCCACTGGAAAATCACCAAAAAAACCCACCCCAGCTGTCAATCATTAACCCAAACCAGCCATTGGCCGGGTTATATAGGCGACCACCCCCGGTGCTTGTGGAGTGAGGCCACCGTGAGAGCGAGAGAAGCATTTTTGGGGTGAAATCCATCCCTTTTTGGGGGCGGGGGGTCTGCAAGTGTGGGGCGGGCGTGCATGGCTGTGGGGCGTTCCTGGGGTCTCACAGTGGCAGCATGGCTTTCGCCAGCCTCCTGGAGCACGTGGGGGGCATGGGCCGCTTCCAGGTGGCCTCGGTGCTCCTCTTGGCCCTGCCCATCCTCATGATGGCCAGTCACAACCTTCTGCAGAACTTCACGGCCGCCACCAGCGACCACCGTTGCCGCCTTCGTTGGGAGGACAACGTCACCGGCCTCGACCCCCAGGACGTGTTGAGGGTCTCGGTTCCCCGCGGTGAGCGATGCCGGCGCTTTGTGAAACCACAGTGGTGGTTTTTGGAGGCCAACGGCTCGGTTCCAAACAGCAGCTGGCCGGAGACAGAGCCCTGCCGCGATGGCTGGACCTACGACCGCAGCGTCTTCACCAGCACCATCGTCACTGAGGTGGGGGGGGGGGTGGCGGCAGCAGTGGGGTGGGATTTGGGGGGGGCTGGTAGCACATTTCACCCAATCCTGGCTGCTTTTCCCACCGTGAGGCCCCCCCAGCGAAGGATCTGATGTCATCGCAATGTTGACGTCTTCCAACCAGGGCGTCTTCCCCGCTCAACCCTTGGTTGAGCACTCAACGCCGTGAGAGCTCAGGACAAGAAAGGGGGGGATGAGGGAGATGGTGGCCATCAGCAAGGGGGTCAAAAAAGGGGACAGATGACCCCTGGAAGGAGCTTCCAGCCATGGGGATGGTGGGAAGGGTGGCCAGGTGTTTAGTTGCACCCACTTGGTGCCGCCATTGGCCATCCATTGGCTGTTGCGTTGGGTCAAGCCTACGATCCACCACGGCCGGTTGGGGGGGGGGCAGGAAGGAGGCTAGAGGGGTCCCTGTCCCTCCCCAAAATCTCTGTGCCACCCCCATGTCCTCACCCCCACCCCCCCGGCAGTGGGACCTCGTGTGCAGCTCCCGGGGGCTGAAGCAGTTGGCCCAGTCGCTCTACATGGCCGGCGTCTTGGTGGGCGGCATCGTCTTCGGGGGTCTTTCGGACAGGTGAGGGGTGACACCCCATTCCCGTGGGGAGATGGGGCTTGTCTCATCTCCTCTTCTCCCTCCTCACCCCTTTTTCCTCTTCCTCACCCCTTTTTCCTCTTCCTCACCCCTTTTTCCTCCTCCTCACCCCTTTTTCCTCTTCCTCGCCCCTTTTTCCTCTTCCTCACCCCTTTTTCCTCCTCCTCACCCCTTTTCCCTCCTCATCACCCCTTTTTCCTCCTCCTCACCCCTTTTTCCTCTTCCTCACCCCTTTTTCCTCTTCCTCACCCCTTTTTCCTCCTCTTCACCCCTTTTCCTCCTCCTCACCCCTTTTTCCTCCTCATCACCCCTTTTTCCTCCTCTTCACCCCTTTTTCCTCCTCCTCACCCCTTTTTCCTCCTCTTCACCCCTTTTTCCTCTTCCTCACCCCTTTTTCCTCCTCATCACCCCTTTTTTCTCCTCCTCACCCCTTTTCCTCCTCCTCACCCCTTTTTCATCTTCCTCACCCCTTTTTTCTCCTCCTCACCCCTTTTCCTCCTCCTCACCCCTTTTTCCTCCTCCTCACCCCTTTTTCTTCCTCCTCACCCCTTTTTCATCTTCTTCACCCCTTTTTCCTCCTCCTCACCCCTTTTCCTCCTCCTCACCCCTTTTTCCTCCTCATCACCCCTTTTCCTCCTCCTCACCCCCTCCTCCTCCTCCTCACCCCTTTTCCTCCTCCTCACCCCTTTTTCCTCCTCCTCACCCCTTTTTCCTCCTCCTCCTCACCCCTTTTCCTCCTCCTCACCCCTTTTTCCTCCTCATCACCCCTTTTCCTCCTCCTCACCCCCTCCTCCTCCTCCTCACCCCTTTTCCTCCTCCTCACCCCTCTTTCCTCCTCCTCACCCCTCTTTCCTCCTCCTCACCCCCTCCTCCTCCTCCCCACCCCCCAGGTTTGGCCGCCGGTCGCTGCTCACCTGGTGCTACCTCCAGATGGGCGCCATGGGAACGTGCTCCTCCTTCGCCCCCAGTTTCACCATCTACTGCCTCTTCCGCTTCCTCACGGGCATGGCCTTCTCCGGCATCGTCCTCAACAGCACCTCCCTCTGTAGGTGGCCGCCGCCAGCCCCGCGGCACCGGCCCCCGGCACCCTCCTGCTCCGCTCCACGTCTCTGTGTGTCTCGGCAGCTCTGGAGTGGCTGCCCACCCGCGCCCGGGCGCTCGCGGGGACCTTCATGGGTTACTGCTACACCACGGGGCAGTTCCTGCTGGCTGGGATCGCCTACGCCGCCCCGGCCTGGCGCCGGCTGCAGCTCGCCGTGTCACTGCCCTTCTTCTGCTTCTTCCTCTACTCGTGGTGAGGCGGAGAAGGGGGAGGAACGGCGCCACGGGCGCAGGGACGGACGGATGGACGTCTGCGGGTGGACGGGGCCACGGGTGGGTGGGTAGAGGGAAACCTGGGTGTGACGATGGGCGGATGGATGAATAGAAGGTGCAAGGTTGGTTGGAGACACGGCTGGAGGGGCAGAGGGGGGTAGCAGATCGCTGGCGGCAAGCTGAGGTGGGTGGTGGGGTGTCCCCATTTCCTCCACAGGTGGTTGACAGAGTCAGCTCGCTGGTTGGTCATGGTGGGGAAGTCCCACCAAGCCCTGAAGGAGCTCCAGAAAGTGGCCAGGATAAATGGGAGGAAAGAGGAAGGCGACAAGCTCGACATAGAAGTAAAAAAGCTCTGGCCGGGTCCCCTGGGGTGTTTTATGGGGGGGGTGGGGGAAAGTGACCCCACTCTTCTGGCCCTCAGGTAGGGAGACAGCAGCGGGGTCCCCTACACCCACATTTCCAGCCCCTTAAACAACCATCCATCCCCACAGACAACTGTCCATCCATCGCCACCCGCACCCACCCATCTCCATCATGGCTGTCTCCATCATCCCCATCTCCACCATCTCTATCTCCACCATCTCTATCTCTACCATCCCCATCCCCATTTCCACCACCCCCGTCTCCACCACCCCCACCTCCATCATCTCCACATCCACCATCTCCCCCTCCACCATCCCCATCTCCACCTCCATCATCTCCAAATCCACCATCTCCCCCTCCACCACCCCCATCTCCACCTCCATCATCTCCCCCTCCACCACCCCCATCTCCACCTCCATCATCTCCCCCTCCACCACCCCCATCTCCACCTCCATCATCTCCCCCTCCACCACCCCCATCTCCACCTCCATCATCTCCAAATCCACCATCTCCCCCTCCACCACCCCCATCTCCACCTCCATCGTCTCCCCCTCCACCACCCCCATCTCCACCTCCATCATCTCCCCCTCCACCACCCCCATCTCCACGCCCACCTCCATCTATCCATCCCCTTTTACCACCATCCATCCATCATCCCCCACCTCCATCCATCCCCCACCTCCACCCATCTGACCCTCTGTCCATCCATCTGTTGGTCCAGCCCTTCTCCCACCCACCCTCCACCCATCCAGCCCAGGCCTTGATCGCCTCCCCACCTCCACCCTCCATCCTGGTCCCCCCATTGCTCCTCCCACCCCTGCCCCGCCCCGAGCAAGAAGGGGGACCGCAGCACCCTGCCCCCCACCCCAGAACCCCCACTTCTCTCTAGACCTTGAGGTCCTACATGCAGAAGGAGATGGCTTCATCGAGGAGTCACCACACGGTCGTTGACCTGGTCCGGACGCCCGTCGTGCGCCGCATCTCTTGTTGCCTCTGCTTCGTGTGGTACGCCGGTGGGGGAGGACATCAGCGGCTGGTTGTCTGTCTGTCCTCCCAGTCGTCGATCCGTCCATCCCGCTATCCACCCCTCCCCAAATGCCCACCTTAGCGCGGCCCTTATTGTAAAGGGAAGCTGAGTCATGGTGCAGGACTCGGTCAACTGAGGTCTCTTGGCCCTCCAGGAAGGGACACGGCTCTCCTGACTGGCTCCCAGAGGCCAGGGGCTGGTGTGTGACCCCCACCTCCCACTCCGCACCGCCCCACTGGTGACATTTCCCCCACCCCACCCCCTTCTCGGCCTAGGTTCTCCACCAGCTTCGCCTACTACGGGCTGGCCATGGACCTGCAAAACTTTGACTTCAACATCTACGTGATCCAGCTCATCTTTGGGGCCGTGGACATCCCGGCCAAGCTGGTCTCCATCCTCACCATCACCTTCGTGGGGCGACGCTTCACCCAATCCGTTGCCCTCATCCTGGCTGGCCTGGCCATCTTGGCCAACATCTTGGTGCCACAAGGTGAGGGCTGGGGGTGGTGGCCATGGCGTCCCCTTCAACTCCAACCCGTAAAGCACCATCTGGGTGGGCCGAAGCGATCTCAACCTATTAACGCAACTCTCAGGCTGAGTGATTTTTTTATTAGCTTTTTATGGATGATTTGCCCGAAATCCTGGTGTTTGGGGAAGTGGGGGGGGGGGGGGGGGGGGTCTCCTCGCTCCATCACCCGCTGTCAACCCAACATGAATCCCAGATGACCCGTCCTCATCCCCACAGACCTGCGGATGCTCCGGACCGCGCTGGCCGTCTTCGGGAAGGGTTGCTTGGCCGCATCCTTCAACTGCATCTACCTCTACACGGGTGAGCTCTACCCCACCGTTATTCGGTAAGGAGGGGGCGGGGTGCAGGTTGGGGGGCGGCGATGGGGTGGCCACGATCACGCGGTCTGGTCCCTCAGGGCTCCTCGGTGTCCCACAGGCAGACGGGCATGGGGTTGGCCAACACCATGGCCCGTCTGGGCAGCATCACGGCCCCCTTGGTGAAGATGGCGGGTGATCTCTTCCCCACGTTGCCCGTCATCATCTATGGGGCGGCCCCAGTGGTGTCAGGGCTGGTGGCCATCTTCCTGCCGGAGACGCGGGACGTGGCCCTGCCTGAGACCGTGGAGGAGGTGGAGGGCAGGTGGGACTGAAGGGCAAGGGGAGGGACAGATGGATGGTGGGGAGGGACAAGTGGACACAGGGAGGGATGGTGGGAGAGAAGGATTGGTTGGCCATGGGGATGGAGGGATGGAGGGATGGATGGAGGGAGGGATGGAGGGATGGAGGGATGGAGGGATGGATGGAGGGAGGGATGGAGGGATGGAGGGATGGATGGATGGATGGATGGATGGATGGATGGATGGATGGATGGATGGATGGAGGGAGGGAGGGATGGAGGGAGGGAGGGATGGAGGGATGGAGGGATGGAGGGATGGATGGAGGGATGGATGGATGGATGGATGGAGGGAGGGAGGGAGGGAGGGATGGAGGGATGGAGGGATGGATGGAGGGATGGATGGAGGGATGGATGGATGGATGGATGGATGGAGGGATGGATGGATGGATGGAGGGATGGAGGGATGGATGGAGGGATGGAGGGATGGATGGAGGGATGGATGGATGGATGGAGGGATGGAGGGATGGAGGGATGGATGGATGGATGGATGGATGGATGGATGGAGGGATGGATGGATGGATGGATGGATGGATGGATGGATGGATGGATGGATGGAGGGATGGATGGATGGATGGAGGGATGGAGGGATGGAGGGATGGATGGAGGGATGGAGGGATGGATGGATGGATGGAGGGATGGAGGGATGGATTGAGGGATGGAGGGATGGATGGATGGATGGATGGATGGATGGATGGATGGATGGAGGGATGGAGGGATGGAGGGATGGATGGAGGGATGGAGGGATGGATGGAGGGATGGAGGGATGGAGGGATGGATGGATGGATGGATGGATGGATGGATGGATGGATGGATGGATGGATGGATGGATGGATGGATGGAGGGATGGATGGATGGATGGAGGGATGGATGGATGGATGGATGGAGGGATGGAGGGATGGATGGATGGATGGAGGGATGGAGGGATGGATGGATGGATGGATGGATGGATGGATGGATGGATGGAGGGATGGAGGGATGGATGGATGGATGGAGGGATGGAGGGATGGATGGATGGATGGATGGATGGAGGGATGGATGGATGGAGGGATGGATGGAGGGATGGAGGGATGGAGGGATGGATTGAGGGATGGAGGGATGGATGGATGGAGGGATGGATGGAAGGATGGATGAAGGGATGGAGGGATGGATGGAGGGATGGAGGGATGGATGGATGGAGGGATGGATGGATGAAGGGATGGATGGATGGATGGATGGATGGATGGATGGATGGATGGATGGATGGATGAAGGGATGGATGGATGGATGAAGGGATGGAGGGATGGATGGATGGATGGATGGATGGATGGATGGATGGATGGATGGATGGATGGATGGATGGATGGATGGATGAAGGGATGGATGGATGGATGGAGGGATGGATGGATGGATGGATGGATGAAGGGATGGATGGATGAAGGGATGGATGGATGGATGGATGGATGGATGGATGGATGGATGAAGGGATGGATGGATGAAGGGATGGATGGATGGATGGATGGATGGATGGATGGATGGAAGGGTTGAGGGATGGATGGAAGGGTTGAGGGATGGATGGATGGATGGAGGGATGGATGGATGGATGGATGGATGGAGAGATGGAGGGATGGATGGAAGGATGGAGGGACGGATGGATGGATGGATGAAGGGATGGATGGATGGATGGAGAGTTGGGTGGCTGTCTGGGACGGAGAGTTGGTTGTGTGTGGTGCTGGATGGACAGATGGAGAGACAGGCATGGATGGGCTTGCATGGGTGGATGGACAGGAAGAAAAAGTATGGCAATGGATGGATGAAAGGATGGACAGACAGATGACTATGAAGACAGAGGGATGGGTGGTGGATGGACGGGTCAATGGGGAAGCGGGGGGAACAGCAGCCTGAAGACCCATGTGGCCTGCCGAAACCTCCCCCGCCCCATCCGCCCTCTCCCACCAGGGCCCAGCCCCAGAAGGATGAAGCCCAACACCTCCAGGTCCCACTTCAGCCCACCCAGCCCAGCGACACCACGGGGGCCTGCTAGTGCCGCACACCCTGGGAGACCCCCCAAATCCCCACCCTGAGAGCTCAACGCACCCAGCGGACGAAGGAGCAGGAGTGGGGGTTGGGGGGGGGTTGCACACCCCCCTCCCCCACCCCCGAGAAGAGCAAAGGGACAGTGATGACCATGGCCACCCACTTGCATGGCCAAGGAGGGGACCCAGGCGCCCTCCTCTCCAGGCAGGGTTGGGGGATGGTGTCGTTCCCCCCCACCCCCTCCCCCCTCCCCAAATATCACTTCACATGATGCTTTCTCTGTGCTGGAGTAAAAATAATAAAAACAAAAATAATCTGAAACACAGCCGGTGGGAGGGCGGAGGGGTGGGGGTGGGGGGTGTTTTCCCACGGCCGCAGGGGGTCCCGCACAGCCTGGCCGTCCCACCCCGAAGGCAAATACGGGACCCAGCAGGGTGCTGTGGCCTCGGCATTGCATTCCCCCCCCCCACCTTCCACCGTCCCCTCCTCCCCACTGCCTGCGCCAGAGCTGCCAGGGAGGGAGAGTCACACTCAAGAGCACAGGGAGGACCCTGGGATCCCAAGGACCCATAGATCCTGTGACCCACATGACCCAGACATCCCACGGACCCACAGATCCCAAGGACCCAGGTGTCCGGCTGCCCAGACATCCCACGGACCCACAGATCCCAAGGACCCAGGTGTCCGGGTGCCCAGACATCCCACAGACCCACAGATATCAAGGACCCAGGTGTCCAGGTGCCCAGACATCCCATGGACCCACGGATCCCAAGGACCTGGGTGGCCGGGTGCCCAGACATCCCACGGACCCACAGATCCCAAGGACCCAGGTGTCCAGGTGCCCAGACATCCCACAGACCCACGGATCCCAAGGACCCAGGTGTCCGGGTGCCCAGACATCTCACGGACCCATGGATATCAAGGACCCAGGTGTCCGGGTGCCCAGACATCCCATGGACCCACGGATCCCAAGGACCTGGGTGTCTGGGTGCCCAGACATCCCATGGACCCACGGATCCCAAGGACCTGGGTGTCCGGGTGCCCAGACATCCCACGGACCCACGGATCCCAAGGACCTGGGTGTCCAGGTGCCCAGACATCCCACAGAACCACAGATCCATGGGTCTGGCCACGCAGCACCCACGATGCCCTCCTCTCCAACCTCCGAGCCACCAAGGAGCCAGGTGTCCTGCCCCCCAAGCCACCCCCGAGGTCCCCTGGCCGCTGCCCCTTCCTGCCTATGCTCTGCTGCCTCCCGCTGCCCTCCTGCCCGGGGTCCAAGGGGCTCCCAGCGATCCGGTTCAGGGCTCCCGGGGACTTTGCCCCATGAATCGTCCACCATGGATGGTGAAAACAAGCTGGGGGGTGGGGGCTGAGGTGGTCCCCATCCACCTGGGGTCGGGGGCTTCCTCGGCAAGGAAGAGGGTGAAGAGGATGGGATGGCCCCAAGGAGCCGCCGCGCATCCCTGGTCGTGGACCGGCACGGCCAGCACCAGCATTTCCACCCGACGATCGTCTCCACCGACCCATAGCGGGATCCGGTGCCGCCAGAGTCAAACGTTAACTGGGACCGGAGGTGGCTTTAAATAGGAGTGGGGACGGGGCCAGGGCCGTGGCCATGGGCAGCCGTGGGGCCGAGGGGCGGTAGCTGCCGGCGGACGGCTCTGGGAAGCAGGGTTTGGTGCTGGGAGAGTTCGGGCGATAGCTGGAGCGACGGACAGGTGAGTGGATCAATGGGCTGGTCAAGAGAGAGATTAAAGCTCAGTAGATCGATCAATAGAGAGAAAGACTGATCAATGGAAAGATTATAGGTCAAGAGGTGGATCAATAGAGAGATTAAGATTGATACTTTGATCAATAGAAAGATTACATGTCAATGGATTGAGATTAAAGACCAATAGATTGAGATTAAAGATCAATAGATTGAGATTAAAGACCAATAGATTGAGATTAAAGATCAATAAAGACCAACAGAGAGAAAGGCTGATCAGCAGAAAAATTTTAGGTCAAGAGATTGATCAATAGTGAGATTTAAGATCAATAGATTGATCAATATAGACTGATAGATGAGTCAATAGATCGATGAAGATGATTATATTGATCAATAGATTATAGATCAACAGGTTGGCCAATAGAGAGACATCAATAGATCAATCAATGGAGAGATTAAAGGTCAATAAATCAATCAATAGAAATATTATAGGCCAATAGACTGGTCGATAGATCTAGATTGACACATTGATCAATAGAAAGATTACCATTCAATAAAATGATCAATAGGCCAATCGATCGATCAACAGAGACACAGATCATGAGATTGATCGGTGGAGCATGGTTCGATAGGTTCATTGGCAGAAGAACACAGACCAATAGATCGATCAATGAATGGATTATAGATCAATTTATCGGTAGTAGCGGTACACAGACCACCAGACTGATCAATGGAGGTGTTGTAGGACGATAGATTGATCAGCAGATCACTAGGGGGATCAACAGAAACCTATAGACCAATAAATCAATCAATAAAGAGAGATTATGGACTAATTGATCAACACATTATAGATGAGAGAGAGCTAAAGATCAATAATTTATCAACACAAAACGAGCTCGCTGGATTGATCAATAGGGAGACCACTAGATCAATCAATAGAGGGGGGGACATCAATAGATTGATCACTAGAGCTATGTGGATAAATCGATTGATTGATAGGGTGAGGAGCCAATGGATGGGCAGAGGGGCAGGGGGGCGGGTCCGCCAGCTGGGTGATGGTTGACATGGACAATAGAGAAATCCATCGATCGATCGATTGATTGATTGGCCGAGGGGTGAAGGAGGGCTGGAGAAGGAGCGAGTGGGAGGGGCAGAGGGAGGGCGGGAGGGAGGGAGGGACGGAGGGACGGATGGAGGGACAGCGGGAGGCCGGAGAGACCGAGCCGCAGACCGAGAGAGCGGCAGAGAGAGGGAGAGGAGCAGAACAGCAGGTAGGGACCGATCGATCGTGAGGGATGATTGGCGGGACGGACCTATTGAGAGGGCGGTAGGACAGAAGGGGGAGAAGATCGATCGATCGATCGATTGACTGATCAACCGATAATGTGGGGGGAGGGAGGAGGAGGAGGGAGAGCGGCAAGGGGCAGAGCTGATAGCAAGAAACAAATGATCAGCGATCGATAGGTCGATAGAGACTGAGATTGACAGAATTCTAGGTCGATTGATCAATTAGATTGATAGCTTGATAGGCAGATTGATTGATTGATAGATCAACAGATTGATAGAGAGACTGATAGACACCCCAATAGATCAGTAGGGATCAATTGATTGACAGAGACAGTGATAGATCGATAGAGCGATTGGCAGATCAATAGACTGATCGATCGATTGATAGAGGCAGTGACAGATCAATAGAGCAACCAATAGGTCAACAGAAAGACTGATAGATTGGTACATTGGTAGACAAATTGATAGGCCTATAGAGAGACCGGTAGATCCATAGGCGGATCAATCAATTAATAGATCAATAGGCCTATTGACAGACCGATAAATAGGCCGATCGATCGATAGGCCTATCGATAGACTGATAAATAGACCAATTGATTGATAGGCTTATTGATAGACCAAGCAATCAATAGACCTATTGACAGACCGATAAACAGACTGATCGATCAGTAGGCCTATTGATAGACCAATAAATAGATAATGGATCAATAGGCCTATGATGGACAGATAAATAGACCTATTGATCACCCCTTGGCCATCCCCAGCCCCGTCCCTCAGCCAATCCTGATCTGGTCCCTCTGCTGTCCTCCAACCCACCCCTTCGCTGCCCCGTGGTCCCTCCTCTCCTGTGTCCCTTGGCCACCCATTGGCTGGTCCTTCCACCCGTCCCTCCCTCCTGCCTCCAAACCACCCCTCGGCCATTCCTTGGCCAACCCTTGGCCAACCCTTAGATCTATCCATTCAATGACCACCCAAATCACCCCTTGGATGGTTCTCGGCCATTCCTTGGCCAATCCTGAGATCCATCCATTCAATGACCACCCTTTGGCCCTTCCTTGGCCAATCCTGAGATCCATCCATTCAATGACCACCCTTTGGCCCTTCCTTGGCCAATCCTGAGATCCATCCATTCAATGACCACCCTTTGGCCCTTCCTTGGCCAACCCTGAGATCCATCCATTCAATGACCACCCTTTGGCCCTTCCTTGGCCATCCCTTGGCCCATCTCTTGATCCCTCCCTCACACCTTCCTCCAAACCTCCCCTTGGATGGTCCTTGGCCAACCCTTAGGTCTATCCCCTCAATGACGACCCCTTGGCCATTCCTTGGCCATTCCTTGGCCAACCCTTAGTTCTAGCCATTCAATGATGACCCAGACCACCCCTTGGCCATCCCTTGGCCAACCCTTAAGTCTATCCATTCAATGACCACCCAAACCACCCCTTGGCCAACCTTAGATCTATCCATTCAACTAACCACCCTTTGGCCACCCCTTGGCCCATCTCTTGATCCGTCCCTCCCCCTTCCTCCAACCACCCCCTTGGCCATCCCTCGGCCCATCCTTCAACCTCTTCTCCTCCTCCCACCCTCCAGCTGACCTTGGCCCCTCCCCGCCCACCTCCATCCCCCATCCAACCATGACCTTCGTGGAGCTCTTGGCCCGCCTGGGCGGGATGGGCCGTTTCCAGGTGACCTACGTGACCGCCTTGGCCGTTCCGTTGCTCATGTTGGCCAGCCACAACCTTCTGCAGAACTTCACCGCCGGCGTTCCCGAGCACCACTGCCGGCTTTGGCCGGCGGCCAACGGCAGCGCCGGGGACGTCCCCCTCCTCATCTCCATCCCCTCCGACGGTCACCGCCGTCCCCAGCGCTGCCACCGCTACGTGGTACCTCAGTGGCACCTCTTGGGTGTCAACGGTACGGTCAACGACACGGCCAACGGCGGGGCGGCAACCGAGCCTTGCCGCGATGGCTGGACCTACGACGACGGCGTCTTCGCTCACACCATCGTTACCGAGGTGAGGGGCGCCCCACAGCCCCCATGGGGTGTGTGTGTGGGGGCCCCCCCCCACGTGTTGACCCCGCCCCGTGTCCTCTCCCCCTGGCAGTGGGACCTCGTGTGTGAGTCCAAGACGTTGAGGCAGGTGGCCCAATCCATCTACATGGCCGGGATCCTCCTGGGCTCCGGCCTCTTCGGGGTCCTCTCCGACAAGTGTGTGGCCAGCCCGGAGCTGTACTGGGATGAACTGGGAGCAACTGGGAGCGGGGGGAGGGGAGCGGTGTGCACAGGGATGCCCTCCGCTCCCCCTGGCCCCTGGTGTCCCTGGGTTGGGTTTGTCCCAGTATGGCTTGTCCCGCTGTCCCCGCTGCCCCCAAGGCACCCATCCCAGCGCCCCCAGTGCCCCATCTCCCCCATCCCAGTGCCCCATCTCCCCCATCCCAGTGCCCCCAGTGCCCCATCTCCCCCATCCCGGCGCCCCCAGTGCCCCATCTACCCCATCCCAGCGCCCCATGTCCCCCATCCCAGCGCCCCCAGTGCCCCATCTCCCCCATCCCAGTGCCCCATCTCCCCCATCCCAGTGCCCCCAGTGCCCCATCTCCCCCATCCCAGTGCCCCATCTCCCCCATCCCAGCGCCCCCAGTGCCCCATCTCCCCCATCCCAGTGCCCCATCTCCCCCATCCCAGTGCCCCCAGTGCCCCATCTCCCCCATCCCAGTGCCCCATCTCCCCCATCCCAGTGCCCCATCTCCCCCATCCCAGCGCCCCCAGTGCCCCATCTCCCCCATCCCAGTGCCCCATCTCCCCCATCCCAGTGCCCCCAGTGCCCCATCTCCCCCATCCCAGTGCCCCATGTCCCCCCTCCCAGTGCCCCCAGTGCCCCCCCCATTGCCCCCAGTGCCCCCTATTCCCCCTCCCAGTGCCCCATATTCCCCCTCCCAGTGCCCCTAGTGCCTCCAGTGCCCCATATTCCCCCTCCCAGTGCCCCCCCAATGCCCCCCAGTGCCCCCCCAGTGCCCCCAGTGCCCCCCCCAGCGCCCCCAGTGCCCCTCCCAGTGCCCCCAGTGCCCCCAGTGCCCCATATTCCCCCTCCCAGTGCCCCCAGCGCCCCCAGCGCCGTGTCCCCGCAGGTACGGGCGCCGGGCGCTGCTGACGTGGTGCTACCTGCAGCTGGGGGTGACGGGGGCCGCCACCGCCGCCGCCCCCACCTTCGCCCTCTACTGCCTGGGCCGCTTCCTGGGGGGGCTGGCGATGGCGGGGGTCTCCCTCAACTCCGCCTCCCTCTGTGAGCGGGACGGGGGGGCCCAGCCTCTGGCCAATGGGGAGCGCCCATGTTCAGCCCAACCCCACCCCCGGCCCACGGGAGGGACCCCAACCCACCCCCCCCCCCGACCCACGGGAGGCACCCCAACCCCACCCCCCTGACCCATGGGAGGGACCCCAACCCCCATTGACCCATGGGAGGGACCCCAACCCCACCCCCCCCACCCCACGGGAGGGACCCCAACCCAACCCAACGCCCTGCCCACAGGAGAGACCCCAACCCCACCCCCCTGACCCATGGGAGGGACCCCAAACCAAGCCCCCCACCCGCAGGAGGGACCCAAACCCAATCCAACCCCACCCCCCCGACTCATGGGAGGGACCCCAACCCCCATTGACCCACAGGAGGGACCCCAACCCAACCCAAATCCCCCGACTCATGGGAGGGACCCCAACCCCCATTGACTCACGGGAGGGACCCCAACCCAACCCCCCCAACCCACAGGAGGGACCCCAACACCCCATTGCCCCACGGGAGGGACCCCAACCAACCCAACCTCACCCCCCTGACCCATGGGAGGGACCCCAACCCAACCCAACCCCACCCCCCTGACCCACGGGAGGGACCCCAACTCCCCATTGCCCCACGGGAGGATCCCCAACCCGACCCAACCCCACCCCCCTGACCCACGGGAGGGACCCCAAACCAACCCCACCCTCACCCACAGGAGAGACCCCAACCCAACCCCCCCCAACCCACAGGAGGGACCCGAACCCAACCCAACCCCACCCCCCCGACTCATGGGAGGGACCCCAACCCCCATTGACCCACGGGAGGGACCCCAACCCAAACTCCCCCCACCCCTCTCATGGTCGCCCGCAGGCATGGAGTGGATCCCGACGGAAGCCCGCGCCATCGTGGGCACCATCAACGGCTACTGCTACACCCTGGGCCAGTTCGTGCTGGCGGCCGTGGCCTTCGGCCTCCCCCACTGGCGCTGGCTCCAGCTCGTCGTCTCCCTCCCCTTCTTCCTCTTCTTCCTCTACTCCTGGTACGGGGAACCCGGGAGTCCTCGACTCCATCCTCATGGATTTTGGGGTGGGGGGAGGTGGATTTGGGGTGTCTGGGTTCCCTTGGGGGGGTGGTGGGGACACCGTGGGGGGGTGGGAGGTGTAGGGTGGGATGAGGGACACCCCCCCCTCGATGCGGGGGTCCCCTGTAACCCCTCATCCCTCCCCCCCCCCGCCCCCAAAGGCTGTTCGTGGAGTCGGCCCGGTGGCAAGTGATTTCGGGGAGACCCGACCTGGCCCTGAAGGGGCTCCGCAAAGTCGCCCGCGTCAACGGGAGGAAGGCGGAGGGGGACAAACTCAGCGAGGAGGTGATGGGGAGCTTCCCGGAGCCCCCCACCCCCACCCGATCCCCCCCTCCCCGTCCCCTTCTGCCCCCACCCCCCCCCCCATCCCCCCAAAACCTCCCAGGTCTCTCCAGATCCCCCAAACCCTGCCAGAACCCCCTCGTTCTCCCTTAGCCCCCCACCCTGTTCCCCTCCACTCCGCCTGGATCCCCCCAGATCTAGCCCTCCTAGATACTTCTGACCCCCCGCCAGATCCCACCCAGGTCCCTCCTGATCACTCGGATCCCCCCCAGACCACTAGTATCCTTCCTAGATCCCTCTGATCCCACGTAGATCCCTCCCAGTTCCCTCCAGACCCCCTGGATCCCCACTGAGACCACTACTATCCTTCCTAGATCCCTCTGATCCTGTCCAGATCGCCCAGATCCCTCCAGATCACCTGGATTCCCACCCCATAAGACCCCTATTATCCCTCCTAGACCCCTCTGATCCCACCTGGATCCCCCCAGATCCCTCCAATTCTCTCCAGGTCACTAGGATTCCCACTCCCAAGGCTCCTAGTGATCTTCCTAGATCTCCCTGATCCTGCCTAGATCCCCCCAGATCACCTGGGTTCCCACCCCCCCAAGACCCCTAGTATCCCTCCTAGATCCGTCTGATCCCACCCCGATCCCTCCAATTCCCTCCAGACCACCTGGATCCCTCCCGAGACCCCTAGTATCCCTCCCAGATCCCTCTGATCCCACCTAGATCCCCCCAGATCCCTCCCATCCCCTGGATCCCCCCGGATCCCCCTGATTCCCCCCAATCCCCCATGCTTCACCCCGATCCCCCGGGCTCCACCCCATCACCCCTCCCAGATCCCTCCCGTCCCCCCGGATCCCCCTGGATCCCCCCCGATCCCCCAGGCTCCACCCCATCACCCCTCCCAGATCCCTCCCGTCCCCCCGGATCCCCCCCGATCCCCCCTGATCCCCCTCCCGCAGGCGCTGCGGGCCCTGGTGCGCCGGGAGCCGACGCTGCCGGGGGGGGCCCTGGCCACCCTTGTCCGCACCCCCGGGATGAGGACGGTCTCCTGCGGCGTCTCCTTTGTCTGGTGAGCGGGGCCGCTTTGGGGCCAAAACCCGCCTTTTGGGGCAAAACCCAACATTTTGGGGCCAAATGTCACCTTTTGGGGGGCCAAACCCCAATATTTTGGGAGCCAAACCCAACTTTTTGCAGCCAAACCCAAAATTTTGGGGACAAAACCAACTTTCTCAGGGCCAAAACCAACTTTTCGAGGGGCCAAACCCAACTTTTTTGGGCCAAACCCAAACTTTTGGGGCGAAACCCAACCTTTTTGGGGCCAAATCCAACTTTTTGCAGGGCCAAACTCAACAGTTGGGAGCCAAACCCCACATTTTGGGTCCAAACCCAACTTTTTGGGGCCAGACAACTTCTTGCAGGGCCAAACCAAACATTTTGGGGCCAAACCCGACATTTTGGGAGCCAAACCAAACATTTTGGAGCCAAACCCAACTTTTTTGGGCCAAACCCAACATTTTGGGGGGAAACCCCACCTTTTTGCAGGGCCAAACCCAACTTTTTGCAGGGCCAAACCCAACATTTTTGGGCCAAACAACTTTTTGCAGGGCCAAACCCAACATTTTGGGGCCAAACCTGACATTTTGGGAGCCAAACCTAACTTTTTTGGGCTAAACCCAACCTTTTGCAGCGCCAAACCCAAACTTTTGCAGGGCCAAACCCAACATTTTGAGGCCAAACCCGACATTTTGGGAGCCAAACCCAACTTTTTTGGGCCAAACC